>NC_142600.1:80295660-80311853 GCF_041222555.1 Hakea prostrata | reverse complement strand
ATTGAATGTGATTCATTGTCTGTTGGATATTGATTCAACAAAGGAAGATTTCCAAGGTTTTCTTGCAACGCTAGAGAGGTGTTGATTTCTTTCTTGCCAATCGTCCTTGGAAAGTTTCCCATTGTTATAGGGAAAACAATCAGACTACTAACTTCTTGGCAAATCGGGCTGCAAGACGTGGTTCTTCAAATGTTAATACACCATAGACAATCGCGATAAGGAGTGAACTTGATCACAAAGTTTTTTGTCGTTCTCGCTCAGATTTTGACTTCTTTTCTATGTTTATGTGAAATGGACCTATGAGGTTGGGTGTACGGGGGCAATTGATGTTGCGGGATTGAGGGTTGGTTCCTTGATTGTATGATGTTGTTTGGTTTTTTCGCTTTTTAATACAAATGACCCGTTTAGTGAAAAAAAAATGAATTATATAATAATTGATATGCATAATCTAAGTTATTGTTAATTTTGAATCTAACCTATTATTCAATTTGAACTATTTAATATATAAAAATATTGGCCTATTATAAATGTATTATATAAAATAAAATTAAAAAAAAAAAAAACAACTAAAACATACGGTGTGATGTTAATGTTTAGATTTTTACGCTTTTTATTTCTTTTTTGGAGGGGGGGGACTTAGGTTCATCCGAAGCCAGCTTGCACGCACCTCGACTACATCCTCGGGGAGACGCCTCGGCGAGAGTTGAGCCCACAACCTCTTCACTAAGAGGCGTGGGTCTTATCGCTAGAGCAACTTTATGCGTTGGCTATTTATGCTTTCATTATTCTAATTTTAAAATATGCTTAATTAATTTATAAGTCATTGAAAAAATATGTTCAATTTCTACCCCAAAAAAATATGAAAGGAGTGTAAAATGCAATTTTCTATATAATATATGTATGATATAGATAAATTATTAGTGACATTTCATTATGTGTGTTTTAATATCACGGTCACCATAATACAAATCAACATATCAATGCACTCCTAGTAATCCCTACCACATAATACATTTTAAAAGACAAAAACCAGTTTAATGACATGAAGTATCTATTATACCTTATTAATTAAACCAAATTATTTTTACCAAGAAGAAAATATAAATATAAATAACATTTAACTTATAATTTTTTTCTTTTGTTAAACATTTACATTAGAACATAGGTTACGATAATTTTATTCTTTCAAAACAATTTTTCTAAAAGTACCAAAAATTTTGGTGAATTCTGTATTGAAAAAGTAAGATTCTTATAAAAAATAATTATGAATTACATTTTAGCAATGATTTATTTGTCACTTTCTTTGCAAGTTAATTTCATGTTCATTTGATTGATTCATTTATAAAAAAATATATACAATATATTAGATACTTAATATCATTGAAGGCTAAGGTGTCATTTTTATCAATAATTAATATAATTTAAAAAATTAATACATTATGTTGTATAAATAAATTTAATCCACAAATCATGTCATTTAAATTTCTCTTAAGAACTTTCTATTTTGAAATTTTGCTTAGATGGTCTAAATTAGGATTGTTAATTAAAATTTTGACTATAAAACACACTCATTAAATTAGATTAAAATTTTAATTATAAGTAAATAATTATTTGCATAAATATATTTAATAAGAATGTAGGCTGTAACAAATGACTTACTATGTTTTTGTCATTTATGATGGGGGGAGTCTGATCATAACATGTTAAAAACGATAAAATAAATAATTTACTTTTATTAAATGACAACATCAAAAGAATAAATAAATATTTATCATAACATATTAAAAATAAAAAAATAAATCATTTATGTTTACTAAATGACAACAACAAAAGACATTAAGAAAAATAATATAAATCTAAGTGGACTCATTGGATGAGAATGACATAGGGTTGGATCAATGTTAGTATAAAGCTTAATATTAGGATGAATGCTAAGGTCAAGATTAGGGCGATAATCAAGGTCAAGGTCAAAGCGAAAAATCAAGGACTGGTCGGGATGGGCCGGGTGGGCCAAAGAGTAATTCTAGGCCCACCGGCCCTATTTTATGGCCATAATATTTGGCCTTAACCCCTCCAAAATCTTGAGCCCAAGCCCTATTCAGGCTCAAGGAAGGCAAGGTCAAACTTGCATCCCTACATGTTTATAATGTTTACTTTGTGTACTTGTAATCCTTTCTCTTTGGGGATTTTTAATTGTTGTTGTGTGGGTATCTCTAGTTTGGCAGTGGGAGGACGTCATATTATGATCAAATCCTACGAAAAATCACACAATAAAAGAAAGAAGTGTTGAAAATATCTAAAACGTACGTGTATTTTTTTTTAATATAATATATGTTTTATTCATCTTATTTTTTTCTTATGATTTTTGTCATGGGATCTTTAGTCCCACTTTGGATAATAAGGAGCTAATTATTTGGTTTATATGTAGAAAACAACTATGTTACTTTCCTTTGTGGTAAGAATCACATCATGCGGTATGGTGCAAACCGTGTGACATGAACATAGCTTGAACCCTAGTTTGACCTAACCATGGTTTTATAGCTTATATATATATATATATATATATATATATATATATTAATTAATATTAGTACTTCTATATATTTGGTAGCTCCTTGTTTTTTAGTTTTTCCATATTTACTTTTAAATTTGGTGTTGTTTTAAGTTTTTTATATCTAATTTCTAATTTGATGTTGTCAATTTTCGGAAGTTCCTAATTCCATTAGGTTTTCATTTATTTAGTATCTAATTTGGCATTATCAATTTTAGGAAGTTCTTTTTCTTAGAAAAAAAATAATGTAGGTAATCTTTTTTTGAATTTCAAAATAATAAGAATACAACTCCAAGATTGGTACTTGATATGGTTTTTTCTGAATAAAGATAGTATTGTGTTTTGACTTCTTAATTTTAGAAGGACAAAATAGACATTAAACATTCAATTTTAATGGTCTCTTAACACAGTTACAACTAAGGGGGGTATCAATAATTTCATAATGAGCAGGGTCCTTTTAATAATTAAGCTATAGTAGGGGGGGGGGGCAACAAGTAATTATCCCTAAAGAATTTGAATGCAAATCGTGCTTCGCCAAAATAATTTTTTACATAAGCGAGTGAAGGCCTAGCTTATGAGTTTACGAGGCCTTCGCTCGCTTTATAGGGGAACTCCACTCGCTCCACTTCCCACGGTAGGCTGCCATCCCCTTGCAGTCACATAGATCAAACCCATATACATAACATGTCACATCCACCCAGCCGGTATCCATTAACCCGAATACCCGAGGGTGTGATCCATAACCCCATAGATCAAGTCTTAGACAATCACCAACCATTCCACGCAATAGTCCAATATAAATCAATGTTATAATATTAATAAAGAATTAAACCAAGTATTAAGGATCTCAAAACTAAAACAAAGTGCGTAAGTGATGTAAAATATAAAGTATACATCTGGAAAGGAATGAAGTAAAGTCAAATCTCCTAGGAAATAAATTAGGTAAGTATTTTTAACTAAAAAGTATCTATGAAATTCAAAATATTCAATCTCTCGAATCGTCTCTGTCTTCCAAAGTTTGGGGCTAATCCTAATATGCAACATCGTAGTATGAACAAGTGTCACCGTGCATGCTGTCGTACCCGTAATCCGCTACATTGTACGAATTGGTCACTAGTGTCTCATGTTCATGAAATGTCGTGGCATCTAGTTCTCGTAACAAAATCTAAAACTTATATCCATGAGGTGAACTCCGAAGAACTCACCGAGTATTCACAAACAAATAACCAATATCACAGTCCAAATCAATCCAAATCAATACATCAGATGTTGTAAAGTGTAATATGACATGAGGCAAAATGCATGTATGCAACTATACTCTAATATATGCTAGTCTCTAATGGTAGACACACATTAAGATAGAACACCAGCCTCCTCTAAGCTAGTAGGTCTCATCACTCTAATTCTCACGGTTGGTTACCGGTCATGAGATCTCAAGTAAGGGGTAAAGGCATCTTTCTAGAACTATCACCATGGCTGGGGTTTGGGTCATCACTTTCTCACTACACCATTCGCATGAGAATTGACACATGTCGGGGATAAGCCTAACCTAATGCAAGTCATCAACTTAGTCACATCATACTAGGTCTAGATACCTCCCCTCATGCTTCTCGCTTTTTGGTTCAAGTATCATTTCCTATCTATAGTCAACATATCCTTCTCGGGAGTACACCTTCCCTTAACCCTATTGGTCATACATATATAATGGGCGGGAAGCTTTTGTGTCCCCTTATGCTTCTCGCTTTCTTGGGCGCCCACAACCCAAGCTTATTATATGCAACCCTACCAATGAATGGCCCTACAACAATGTTGTGTCCCATCATGCTTCTTGCATCTTGGGCTCCCACCAATCAAATACCACCGCCACAGGTCACTCGGCATCAATACCTCGCCGACAAGGTGATGATATGACGGGGTTTTTAATCAAACTCCACCGGACTTCCTAGTTATGGCATCCAAGTAATCACGAAAAGTGTCGAGGGCATCATAGGATTGTGTCACATACCATCTCCACTAATGTCCCAAGATAGAAACACCCAAATAGGCATTCTCTAATTCACAATCACGACTTACATTCACATTACAAGATGGATTCAATCACATTCTCAATTCACAATTTAATCTAAGTCCATATAGTCATATGTTGATCCATATATCATAAACATTATTAATCACATGTATATTGAAAGTTTAGAGTCATAATAACATTCCTAAACCCTAAAACAACAGTATGTAATCATATAAGCAAGTTTCACAAACAATCAAGAATGTGGCAATGGTTATTTGCAAGTGAACGTTCTCACCTTGTTATAGATTTGTAACCTTGTAAGTTAGGTCAAAAAGTATGTTCAAGCTTTCCAAAAATCCTATTAACATATTGGTTAAAAGTTAGAAACAACCTTAGAGGTATGATGTTGAAAAGAGAATCAAATGACCAACTTGGCAGAAGGTGGGTTGGTCGGGTGGGTTGCCAAGGGCAACCAGGGCAATCAACCCAGACATGCAATCCGAGCATGGGTGGGTCGCCCAGGGCAACCTCGGCCATCCAGCCAACCTTCTATGTACGTGCATGCATTTTGCTCAAATTGATAGAAAGCTCCCCATTTGGGTTCTAAACCACTCCAAAAATACTTAGAAAATTTTGAAATCATATTAGAACATGATCTATCATATTTAAAGATCAAACAAGGCAAAAAGAATGAAAACCTAATGATTCCTATATTAGGTCTTCTCCGAAATCTAACCTTAAGATTCAAGGATGAGCCAGAGTGAATGTGGATTCACTCAGAGTAAAGAGGATAGAAGAATTAGGTTGTTACAACAAGTAAAAGCCTCCAACTAGGTCTTGGCAGTAGGAGAAATCAATCATAGAAGAGAAATAGAATAAAGAAGATGAATACTAACATTTAAGAAAGAAAATAGATGAATGCTCTCCACACTTTCCTTCACCTTGGGGAAGGTTCTCTTGAGAAGCTCTAATGTTCTCTGACGGCTTTAGAATATAATGACACATATTAGAATGAAAAATCATTAACTAAGGCTTCAAAAATCGTTTTTCCCAAAATGCCCTTTTTCCTTGAAACTAGGTGGGTCGCCTGGGGTGACCAGGGCAGGCAACCCACCCCCGGTACTTTTGTTCTAGGAGCAAGGTTAAGGTCTTGAATGCCCTAGCTCTGCCTTAGGTCCTTTTGTATGCTATGAAGGGTCCTACCTAATTTTTCGGGATCTTCTACACGTGTCCTTACCATATTCTTGATCCATCTACCAAGTCCGTCAATGTTCGAATTAGATCTTCTTCCAACTTCTTACAGAACTCCCAACTCAGTATCATCTCAATCTACTTCCATTGGTTCGAAAACCAATCCAATGGTCTCAACTTGGATGGCCCACAGTTGCCTTCTACTCACACTCCGGGTTTTTGGACTTGAAATATGGATTTTCGGGTTAAGGTTTAGGGGGATTTCACATAACACGTCATGTATCAATAAATTGATTTGACAGTATTAAATGAAAATGCAGAGATATGGGTATAAAAATAGATCTTTTTATTTTATTAGAAACCTCATCATATTTCTAAATTTAAAGAGAAACCCTTTTATGACCTTCTTCATAACTGACTTCCAAGTACTAATGCCTTCTTTGATAGCCAAACTGCCGCAGGAAAACCCAATGACTTGAACTTACCTAACTTCACTTCACTAAACTCTAAACGTTATCGAACTTGTTAAGAGATCAGTAAAATAAGAATCTCTCCAAATCAATGTGATAGGATCTAATTTGAGATCCATTCATAGTCCTCACTATTTCGAGAAACCTGAACTCTTAACTCAAATCTTGGTTATGTTTAGAGCTGAGACTAATGCTTTATATTGAGGAATTCAAAGTTCAAAATTTGTATTAGCTTCCCTCATCAAGGATAGAATATGTCTCTAACACCAAACACTCAAGTTGCGATTCCACCTTTGAGATCTTACAAGATATAAGATTCCATTGCATGTACAATAGAGGTGAACATGTTAGGAATCTAAAATGAAATCATGTGTTGCATATGTATCCTTGCAGAAAGAGGTTGTAGACTCTGCCACCTACTGTGTACTCTCTCGTAACCCTTGATTTTGAATAGCCTACGTCTTTTCTTGTGATAAACTCTAATGATAATAATAGAACTTGACATGTGGCTAGGAGACTTAAGATCTATTTTCATCAGTGGCTCCAATAATGCTTTACATCAAGAGGTAAAGACTCAAATATATATCAAATTTCATACTAAAGACATTGGGTCCCTTAAGTATTTTCTTAGCATTGAAGTTGCTCTCTCCACAACATGGCTCTATCTTTGCCAACGAAAATACACACTTGGTATCCTTAATGTCTGCTTAACTAGCACTTGACTAGTGGAATTCCCAATGGAATAGAATCTAAACTTTTTCATTCTATAGGACTTATTCTATCAGATCTTATTCCTTATTGGAGCCTAGTTGGCCGCCTCATTTATCTCACAATGACACACCTAGACATTGTACACTCTATCAATATTTAAGTCAATTTATGCATCAACCACATCAATCACATCTAGAGGCTGCCCATCGTTTATTGCTATATCTTAGGGCTACCCTAGATCAAGTGATCTTTTTTCCTACAGAAAATTATCTCCAATTGACGGCATACTATGACTTTAATTGGGCAAGATGTCTTGTGACTAGACTCTCCACCACTGGGTATTGCTTTATTCTTGGTTCTAGTCCAATTTCTTAGAAGACAAAGAAATAGACGATTGTATCTCATTCTTATGCGGAAGCTGAAACCGTGCCATCGTAGTTGCTACTTGTGAAATTACATGGCTCTTATATCTACTTTTTTATATTGGATTGCCATCACCAAAAGGCATTCTATTATTGTGACAATCAAGCAGCCATTCACATTTCTGTGGATCCCTTTTACCATGAACATACCAAACACATCAAGATAGACTCCCATGCCGTTCGTGAGAAACTTTAAAGTGGATTAATCCACACCCAAAATATCTTCTGCAAAAAATATAGTTGGGTTGTTCACAAAGTCCCTTGGCCGACCTCATATCAGCATTTTAAGTCCAAGCTGGGCTTTCCAGATCTTCATGCTCTACCTTAAGGGGGAGTGTTATCTGTCCCCACCTAGTACAGATCAATTTGGAAATCATGTAACAGTAACATAATGGTAATATTGATTCAGTAGTTCAAATTCTGAAGTTTGTGAATATATATATATGTGTGTGTGTGTGTTTGACTCTTTTTTAAAATTCTGTATTATCCATAAGTCAGAGAACTCTATGGAAAATATTTTGTCTACGAGTTCTACAGTATTCTCTTTATCTAAGATTTGGTGGCAGTCTTTACCTCTATATATTGTAATCCTTCTCTTTTAGCCTCTAGAGAGGTTTCTCTAGATAGCTTAATAAGCTGTTTGATGAAAAAATAAACAGTGGTTTGACCGATAGAAATGCATTGGTAAAGGGATTTTCTTCAAATTTAGAAAGGTTAAGAGGGGTCTGGTAAAATAAAAGATTTCTATTTATTTCCATACCCCCAACATTTTCATTTGACACTGTTAGATCGATCTATTGACATGTAGCAATCATTTTATATTTAATCTCTTGCAATGATTTTTCAAGATGAATAGTATTTGTATTGAATAATGACCGAAGCACAACAGAAGAGAAGAGAGAATCAATCAGCTTCCACTAGGAAAACAAGCTATGAAGCTCTACTTTTTTTTCTCTTTCAATCTTCACAATCCTTGCCCTTTTTTGTCTACACAAGACAAGCCCCTATGAAGGTCTAATCTTCCACAAATTTCATAGGCAACTCCTCAAATTTGCATTAGGACATTATTAAGCATAAACACAAACCAACACCACTAAAACCGTTTATGACTTCAAATATAGAAATATTAAAAGCAAACACAAGTCTTCCATTGAAGGTGGGAGCCAGTAAGAACTAACCATATATAGGTCACCATCCTTGCACCAATTCATGTAACTAATTAAGGATAGGCTTCAATAAGAGACCTTAAACCCAAGACAGGATAGATCTTATTGAGTAAATCCAGCCTCCAAGAAAAGCTTTCTCCATTCTTTCTCTGTTCATTCTTTTCCAATTAGTATCAAAGAAGAATTGAGTTTATGTTGATTTATGGCACTTTATCTTCCACTACCATGTCTATGATGATCACCTTCCCTGGGTTTCCTTCCCTACCCTCAGCAGGGATTGTATCTTTTCAATATCTTTATGCATTACTCATCATTCCAATCACGTAAAATCCACTGTTGTCATGTCAAAGTTCAATTAATGGAACTGAACATTTAAAAATTAGTAACAATAAGAATAAAAATGGGGTTCACTAACTTTGAGCAAAACTACATCTGCTTGGGGGATTTTCTCAAACATGTCACCTGCAATATAGTTTAAGTTGTCGCTTCCTTCCATAGTAGCAACCACATGTGGTAGGTCAAACACCGAACATTTCAAGGTTGGAAATGTTTTAGCGATGGTCTTAACCACAGTTTCAATGCCACCTCCAACATCAATCAATGAACCTGATCCCTCAAACACTACCTTGCACTTTGTAACTACCATAGTAATCACTAGTCGAGCATCGCTTGCCACTCCTTCATTGAAGAACTTGTTGAGTTCATTGTCTTCATCTGCATAGTCCCATAGGCCCCTTGCATGAGTAGTCTCAAACGGAGTAAGACCATCTCCCTAAAACCATGTGCCAAGGAAATTCCAAGGCATCATCAAGATTGGATCAAGCATTTCTCGCAAGAAGGGTGACACACTCTTATCACTATTCTTAAGGAGCCTAGAACACAGTGTGAGCACATGTCCTACATCCTCTTGAATTGCAAAGAAGCCCGAATGCACAATAAAGCGCACGAGGCAAAATAGACAAGCAGTCTTGGTCTTTGGGATGGCAAGCTTCGTGGCTAGTTCAGAGAGGGTGATGGGTTGGTGATGACTGTGAACAATATTTGGTATATCTAATTGAACTGCACAGCTAAGTGACATAGAATTTACATGTACATATAGCCACTCAACCTTTATCCAAAATTGAGTATAGGACACTACACTTTGGGGGTGGTTTATCTATCTAATGTATGGTCAGAATCTGTCCCCTACACCTAAGGTTAGCATGTGCCACTAAGATTAACTGCCGCTAAGAATTTCATATAGCTTTCTAAGGAGTGGGTTCAACATCTCGTTGGTTTTCTTGGAACTCAGTGATTGTTTTCCAATAGAAAGTTAGTGATTATTTTCTAGTAGAAAGTACAAGATTATAAGAATAGAGAGGGGGCACACCATCTGTAAATACCCGAGTTTGGCTCACCTCCTCTTCAAGGGAGAACAATGTGCTCTTCTAACACTTCTCAACCACTAAGCAAGAGTGTGAATCACCTCTGAAAGCTAATAAAATGGATCAAAGGTGAGAGTTCCAATGAATCCCACATGAATTCCATCTCTATTGTGCGGTTGAAAAGCATCAAAGAAGCACATTAAAGTTAGCACATGTAAGTGAGGAATAGGTAATCCAAACTCTAAATAACATCATGCTTAACTCTTCCCCAAAATATCCTAACAATTTTGCTTTCAAATCAATATGATACAACATGATGTGAAAAGGAAAGAGCGTGAGTTTGTAGCCCAAACCATTGAAACCGAACCGCACCTGCCCGTTATAGCCCAAATGAAACCTTAATGGTTTGTGTTTGGGCTGAGAGGGCAAAGGCCGCACTAACCCAAAACCAAACCGCAATATGTTATTTGCTACTCTTCCTATGAAAAAAAAGAAGAAGAAGAACAGGCCACGGTGTTTACTACTGTTGTGTGTGAGCTCCATGTATATGGTTAAGCTAATGTACTAAATTTTCTTTTTCTTTTTGGCTTTTTTTTTTGGGGGGGGGGGGGGGGGGGTGGGATTGTTGGTTGAGTGCATCTTCTCATGAAGAACTTTTTTGGATATTCTTATTTGGTTGTTTTTTTGTTATGTGATTATGTTGTTTATATTGTTTCTCTTGTGTTATGAATTTTCAAGACCTTTAAAAAGGAATCATACATGATGATTTTAAGGTAGTGCTAGAATTTGAAACTGATGAACACATTCTTCTTATTCAAGTATTATGACAAAAAGTGTTTGATTACAGTTGCCCTTCAAATGCAATTTAAAGTGTTTGTGGTTATTACTCTTCCAGGGACCCTTTCCAGCAAAGTTATCCAGTTGTGCATATGTGTTGTCTTTTTTCTGCTTCTTAATTAGATATATAATTCTCTTGTTTACTCTATTATATAATATTGTTGTCTTATAATTTGTTATAGTCAGACTGTTTTCAAAGTCTTTTAATTTAATCGAAACCGTTAACCTAAATCATTAGTCAACCCGAACCCAAATTGCACCAAACTGAAACCAGTCCGAAATTGTTATTTTTCTAATAGACTATGTTTGGACTAAGTGTCTCTCAACCCGAAACTGTCAAGCCTAGCCCGAAACCGCTCTAAGCCTCACCATTGACACCCCTATGAACAGGTAAATTAACCCGACACCAAGCTTTAAATTATGTTTGGTTGCCAAGAAAAAGAAAACGTTGGAACATAAATTGAAAACTAATACATAAAACAATAATTGCATTATCATAATATAATTGTATTATCATAATCTTTGTTTCATTATATTTTTTATTTTTGCTTTGTTAGCAACCTATAAGGCTACAAATGGCAAAGTCCAGATCACCTCCCCTTCAAGAGAAAACAATGTGCTTTTCTAATACTTCTCAACCACAAAACAGGAGTGAGAATCACCTCTGAAAGCTAATAAAATGAATCAGAGCCAAAACTCTTAGTGAGTTCTTTGTGAATCTCACCCCTATTATGTGGCCAAGAAACGTCAAAAGAACACATGTAAATGACAGATAAGTGACCTAGACTATAAATAGCATCCTGCTTAACTCTACCCCCGAAAATATCCTAACTAACTTTGCTTGCAAATCAATATGATAAGAGGTGATGTGAACTGGTAAATTAACCCCACACCAAGCTTTGCATCATATTTGGTAGCCAATAAAAGAAAACGCTGGAGTGTAAAGAGAAAATTAGTACTTAAAACAATAATTGAGTTGGCATAATTTTCGTCTCATTATAATTTTTTATTTTATTAATTACCTAGCCATCTAATCATGCAAGATTCTCAGTTATCACATTGTAGAGTTTTCTCCTGTTCTACCAGAAGAAAATTTTCTCCGTCTTATGCTATGTATATTCCAGATTCACATCCTCTCTAGCCCTGGTTCAGCGACCATCAAGTGGCATCCAACTTATAAATGTTACCTATCCCTTTAGTTTTTTTCAACCATTAGATCCTTAGAACCTCTAACTAGATTTTGAACCAGTGTAACTAATACTGGTTCTGATGACTCAAATCAAACCAAAGCATTAATCTTCATCTTTCCATTCTTTTGCTACTTTTGTTTGTTTGACTAAACTTACACCTTCTCCTTCCTTCTCAAACTGCTCCATTGGAAGGAACAAGAAAGGAAGAGAGAAATGCTCGCATGTACATATAGCCACTCAACCTCTATCCAAAGTTTGAGTAAAGGATATTACATTTTGGAAGTGGTTTATCTATTTAATGCATGTATGATCAAAATATGTCTTCTCTACACCCCCAAGATTAGTAGATCCAAATTTTTCGTCTTACTTAGAAAGGTAACTGCAACTAAGAATTTCATATGGTTTTATAAGAAGTGGGTTCGACATGTTGTTGGTTTTCTTGGAACTTAATTAGTGATTGTTTTCAAATAAAAAGAACTAAACTAAAAGATAGAAAGGGACACACCACCTACAAATACCGGAGTCTGACTCACCTCATCTTCTAGGAACACACCACCTACAAATACGCTTTTTAATCATAAAATAAGAGTATGAATCACCTCTGAAAACTAACCCCTATTGCGTGATTGAGAAACATCAAAGGAATACATCATTGACGTATGACGAATAAGTGATCCAAACTTCAAATAGCATCAAGATTAACTCTACCCTAAAAAAATATCCTGACAACTTTGCTTTCAAACCAAAATGATATGACAGTGATGTGAACAGATAAGGTAAATTAGCTTGACACAAGCTCTACATTATTTTTGGTAGCCAAGGAAAGAAAATGTTGGAACATAAAGAGAAAACTAATACATAAAACAATAATTGCGTCATCGTAATATTTGTCTCACTATATTTTTTATTTTTATTTTGTTGGACACGTATACCTGATAACGTATCCTTCTAGAGAGAACAATGTTCTCTTCTAACACTTCTCAACCACAAAATACAAATGAAATCACATCTGAAAACTAATAAAACAATTAAGAGGTCAAACTCTCAGTAAATCCCACGTGGATTCCATGACTCCATCCCTATTATTTGGTTAAAAAGTGTCAAACGAACACATTAACGTTAGCACATGTAAGTGACAGACAGGTGATCCAGACTCTAAATAGCATTATGCTTAACTCTACTCCATAAACATCCCTACAACTTTGCTTTCAAATAAATACGATATAACGTGATGTGAACAGGTATATTAACCCAAATGTTTTTGGCAGCCAAGAAAAGAAAACGTTGGAGTGTAAAAAGAAAACTAATACATAAAACAAAAAAAGCATTATCATAATTTTTGTCCCTAGTGGACGTAAACAGGATTTTGTCGAAGCACGTTAAATTCCTATTGTTTATTTTTCTTGCGTTTCTTCTTTGTTCGTGATCGGGCATCCATATCCCTAACAATATTGGTTATTAATGGGTAAGCAAGATTGGTAATAGTCATTAATTTGAACTTTTGGCTATAGGCAATTTGGTGAGTCTTTCATTTAAAACTAGAAAACCATAACAGCTTCTTTTATGGGTATTTACAAGGAGAAGTTCGGATTTAACATTGGAAGAAGTCATGATGATCTTTCTACCCATTGTCTTTACCTTTTAAAAAAATATCCAATAAAGATAGAGTCAAATGCTCAAATTTCACATATGAAAAAAGAGATAAATGTGTAAATGACTAAAAACAAAAGAAAGAAGGCAAAAAGAAAAAATTTAAGAAAATATTTTTTTTTAAGGGGGTGGGGTGGGGAGCCCTGAACAGCCCCGCCCTCCCTTTCACTCTTACCACTGCATATGCAGGAATCCGGATCATCACCCCCGTCAGGGAGCACTTTACCACCACAAAATCTGTGGGCCCCACAGCTTGAAAAATATTTATATTAAAAAAAATAAAAACTCCCATCACCCACCCCTGGTCCCCCCTGTATTTTAGGGTGGAAAAGCCGTCAGGGAGCACCCGCAGATCCGAACTCCATATGCGTAAGGATGTCCCTTTGACCCGATAATAGTATTTTGTTCAACATCAATACAATATCTAATAGATTTATCTCATATTATTATTACATCGAATATCAAATTATATAAGAGTCATTATCCTATCATATTTATCATTATAAAATAGTTTTGATATTTATTATAATATAATTTATGGTAAATATCATTTACCTCCCCTCTTTGCTAGACAAATAGCACTTACACCCCCCTCTTAGTTAAATAATATCACTTACCTCCCCTTTATCTAGTAAATATATCAAACACCTCCCCCTCGTTAACTTTTAGGTTAAATTTAACTATTACCGTTAAATGTTTTACTAAAACCCCAAACTTATCCTTAGCAAAAAAAAATTTGTATTTTAAACTTTAAATTACCGTAATCACCCTAGCAGTTAAAATACTAAATTACCTTCAATTAAAATAATTGTTAAAAATCAATACACCATAGTTTTATCTTTAATTTATTAAAAGTCTAAGATACCCTTTTTTTTTAAAAAAAATTATCAAACAATTAAAAAATAGGGGTTTAATTTTATCAACTTACCCTCTTTTTTTATTGCATTTTTTATTTTAATTGATTGTAGTACGTTTTTTTCTAATTGTTTGATAAATTTAAAAAAAAAAAAAAAAAAAAAAAAAAAGTTATGTTGGGCTTTTAATAAATTGAGATTTTAACTATGGTGTTTTGGTTTTAATAATTATTTTAATTGAGAATAATTTATTAGTTTAATTGTTAAGGTGATTACGGTAATTTAGGGTTTAAAATACAAAATTATTTTTATCCAAGGGTAGTGTGGGGTTTTAAAAAAATATATTTAATGGTAACAGTTAAATTTAATTGAGAAAGTTAATAGAGGGAAGGTGTTTGATATATTTGCTAGGTAAGTAATATTATCCAACTAAGAGGGGTTTATGTGATGTTTGTCCAGCTAAGAGGGGAAGTAAGTGATATTTACCTTATAATTTATTTAGAGCAAATTGCACTAACACTCCAAAATGGAGGCCTTAAAGCACTGACACCTCCATTTTATATTTAAAAACCACAAAAACCCCAAAATTAAATTTTTATTAGATATATTTCTCCAACTTGTCAATAAAAACCTTTTAGACACTATTTATTATAGGGATTTTTTTAAAAAAATAAACAGTGATTTAAGTGTTTTCGGTGATAAATTTGACATATATAACTAATGAAAATCCAATTTTGAGGTCTTTGTACTTTTTAAACATAAGGTGGGGTATAAGTGTTTTAAAGCCTCTATTTTGGAGTGCCAGTGCTATTTGCTCATTTATTTATATCAATTTCTCCATACTATCTCCATATCATATATCAAATGATACACATATGTAATATGATAGGACATGGTATATATATATATATATATATATATATATATATATATATATAATATGATAGGACATGGTATATTTAACATGGTTTTTAATTTCATTCCCGATAAATAAACAAAAGATGAATGGACATCCACATATTCAGGCAGAGGTCCCCCACTAAAATATGACAAAGATGTTTTCAAAACACATTGTTTTTCCCATGTGATGAACTTCGGTGACATTTCTTTTTTTAATGAATAAAGGATATATTAACCAAAATGAGAGAAGAGGGTGAGGGAAGGAGAACAGACAACAAGGGACAGGAATCTACTGAAGCCAACGAGAGCCTCACACTAGGCCTTGGCTAATAAGGTAAGACAAGCTAAAGGATCGAATCTAATTTTTTCTATTTTTGTTCTGTTTCTTTCTCTAACATGTGACAGAACTGAATTTGAATGTGGTGTAATTAATGCGCAGCACATGCTGCTTACAATTGATATCGAAATTTCGACCGTTCATTTCGTAAGTGAATGAAAAGTAAAACGAACGATCAAAATTTCAATCTCAACCGTAGACAGCATAAAGCTGCGCATTTAATGCGCAACACTAAAGTCAAACTGCATGTGGCAATATCAACACATCAAGATTTGTATAGAGAAATATGATTGAGCTCAACTTCAAAACAAGAAGAAACAGATCAGCATTAGAGGAACTCATACAACACTTACTTATGCTGTGGCACATCTGTTAGCCCGAATTTCTGCTCTATCCTCCAGTTCCTTTTGACTCAGCTTTCCTTTCGGCTGACAAGCTTCCCCTTCGTATGGTTCGAGGAGTCTTGGGGGCACCCACGTTAACCGTCATCATATTTATGCTGAGCTGATCGAGGAAGGGGTGCTTGTCGATCCCCATTCCAT
>NC_142600.1:80283160-80290660 GCF_041222555.1 Hakea prostrata | reverse complement strand
CGGAGCAACCCCCCTGGTTCCAGACCCAGGAGTCAACTTTCCCGTATGAGCATTCGGTACATGTATCAGTCCGTGGAAGAGTGAAAGGGTCACCACTACTGAGGATCTCCCCCCTAATCTTAGATAGGTCGTCTGAGGGTTCGCCGCGGTTCATTGCTGTGCTTACACACTAGGCTACCCTTCTCCGAAAGCTCCGCGGGACCACCTACCACTAGTCTTCGGCCGGAGGGGTTTATTGCACAAGCCGGGACGCAGGCTCCCGAAGAGGGAAGCCCAACGAATGTCAGATGCAAAGCCCCGCACCTCATTAAGATCATATTGGCATACTCTCCCAAAAAAGAAAGAGCAGACCCCATTGAAGACGGGAGTGAGGTACAACAAGGTGCGCGTTAGCGTCCACCGCCCTTCTCACGGAGCCGTACGTGGACGTTACCGCTCATACAGCTCCCAGCCAGCAAGCAGTTAGCCTTCCTCTACAAGGAATGGAAGTGTGGATGAATCGACATCAAATAGAGGTGCGAAGCGAACTCTGATTTATATACATATTATATAAATAGAGGAATTCGGTTTTTCTTTTCAGCAATAACATGATAAGAGCATCCCTTTCAAAAAAACCTATGGATCCCCCCCCCACCACCACCCGGTCACCCCCCTATCCTGCCACTTCAGCACCTTGTGATCTTTGAGAAGATCATTACGAGCCCTCTCCGTCAATCTTTTTGTAGATTCCGATAATTCCATGGTGGATCAGGACGAGAATGAATCCGGGAATCCAGGACATACTCTCTTTCAGACCCTCTGCTCTCCTCTGGGGAGGGGTTTTTATAGAGAGAGAGGTGAGTCGAGGGTAGCCTCCCGCTTGACCGATTTTTCGGAGTCGGAGGAAGATCTCTCATCTGATGCCCCTGAACAAGAAGGTGACGAAGTCGATGTGAGATCAGCAGCAAAAGAAAGAAGAGGTGCTACTCTCCCCGCCCCCGGATAAGCCTTAAAAAAAAAAACAGAACTCCCCGGACACAAACAAAAGAAAGAAGAAGAGGGCCATGATGATGATCCTATGTTCGTTTTCGCCCTGCCCCGATGATGCGCTCCTAGCTCGCGGAGCTACATACCGGAAAAAGAAGGAATGACTCTATCTATTACTTACTTTGAGAAGAGAATCGTTGGTTTGACCGACAGACTACGTGGGAAATACGAGATCTAGGCAAGCCGCTACATGTTCTCCCCTTGCCCTCGAACGATAGAAGAACTACAACTCTTCTCTCAGATAGCGGTCGATCGGTTCGCATCTATGGTCAATCAATAGGTCCGCGGATCTATTCTTCTATACGATAAATCGCCATCTCGTAGCACCACCACGACACCGATTCTCGTTCTTATTCGGAGCCCCCCATGCCGTGACTTCGACTATAGTATGATGAATGAGTGGAAAGATCTTTATAGAAGTCCCTGTCCGATCCAACCAAAGAGTTAGTATCGTATATCTCCATTTTTTTTTAAGATAAGGGGGCGAGTTCTTTCAGAAAAGACTTGCTGCTCTCCTATCCGAATCCCGCGAGTGACTAAGCGCGAGACGAGCCATAACAAAAGGGGCTTATATGGTAGAATCGACCATAGATATTTTCTTTTTTCGGTATATTTGCATCAGGCTTAGCCCCTAGTAAGAAGGTGTTCCCGAAAGGGGACGAAAGCTGTCTAAGATCGTTCGTCTAAGATCCTGTGTGCGGCTTAGTAGCGCGTGAACAGAACACGTAGCCTAAGCGGAACTAAATATTCAACCAACCGGCTGATCTATTTAATCAGCTTACTGTCAATAAACCATGTGTTAGGTTCTCGTTGCGGGAGATCTTGGAACGTGCCCGTCGTGTGGATGCGCATACAAATAGGGTCAGTCACTATTCGACCGTGCGGAGAGTGAATTCTATATTATATCAGTCGGGTAGGCTGGACTGGGGTTCTGGGAAATTCTCTACGAATTCTTCTTTGCAAGAGACATCCCTGGGTTTAGTGATGTCTCCGGCAGCCTTGCGGGGATCTCCAGATCGAATAATTTGTTTACAAGACGCTCTTAGGGGGTCCTCTCGGATTCCAGCTTTTTACTTATCTTATATAAAGCTTTGACCTACTCCAATCGCAGGGATGTACGATTTATACAGGTAGTGGGGTCATGTATACTCATGGGATGGCTTATGTGGTGGAGTAATGATCTCCATATCATCCAAATCCATCAAGATCTATGTAGTTGTTCAGTAAACAATTATACTTCTCGCATGCAGTACCCGAGTCTTGCCCATTTAAGGAATATGGAGGGTACGCAGTAGGCTCGGTCGCCTTGACCAATCACAGATCAGCCCGACTAACGGTCGCTTTGATCCGTTACAGATCAGCTCGAAAGTACCCCTTTCTATTATGATAGGGGCGGATGGTAGGGCTAGAACAGGCATAATCGCTTGAACTAAAAGAAGTGGGCCGACTATCTTCCAAAATAATATAAATAATAATATATTATTCTATTTCTAATCTTTTTCTATTTATTAGGCTTTAGGCGGCGGATCGGTTGAAATAAAGATCGGGCTATTCGGGATCGGCTAGGTGATCGACTCCTTTCTTTCCATCCCCTCCCTCTGATGGCGAAAGCGTGATATGTCAGCCAGCCATGGACTGCTGGCTGCCTTTATGATAGGTAGTAGGCATCGGATCAAAGGGGAATCGAACAGAGTATCGCTCTATCACATCGGGTGGATAGGTACGGATTAACAGCTGAACGTGGGGATCACGGCAAAGAAATGCCCTTACCTGCCATCTCTGCCGGCCGAGTGCAGCGAAGGTTCCTTCATCAGTAGTAGTAGTAGCTAATGAAAAGGCTGAAAGGGGATCTGTTCGAACCAGAACTGAGACTGGAGAGGGGGGCGAATCCCGCATAGACCAATAGATCGAGATTCCATAGTCCATTTCGGATCCAGATCGAGCTTATTACTCGACTGCTAGGTTTTTATCCCTATAGAATGAATAAGGTTGGAGAAAGGAAAGGTGCGCATACGCGCTCAACTGATGAGGAGAGGGCGGGCTAAAGAAAGGGCAAAGCTATCGTTCGAGTGGTCTATTCTCACTATCGGGAAATAGACATGTTGGTACCTCCTCCCCGCAAGGCGAAGGGAAAAGCGCTGTTTAGCAGGGGGGGTTTAGAGAACTATCATTGTTTGAACGGCATCGCTGTCCCATCCGATAAAGAAGAAAGGGTCCCCCTGAACATGTTGAGTGGAAAAATTGGAAAATGAATTAGTATTAGTATAGTACAAGTGCCACACGAATGTGAACTCTTGGCCGGAATAATGTTCGAAAAAAAAGGTTGGCTCCTCACCCTATCGGCGGATGAGCGGCCTCCTCACCAACCTTTCCTCATTCGCTTCATTGAGCCGCAGAATGAAAGATCTCTCCCCATTAGCAAGAGGTAATCATTTTAAAGCCACAAGAAGGTATCTCCTACTGAACGATAGGAAAGTGAGTTCTTCCAGTTGGCATTCATTAGTCCGGTTGGGTAGGAGCACCTGGTTGATCGCCCAACAAAATAGTTGTTTAGCGAATGACTCAACCTATGCATCCGGTATTTACACACTCTACCTCGAGGTGTGAATCACTTAAACTATTTATTCCCCCTACCCATGGAATAGAATTTGATACTTTGACCTTGCGAGCACCCACTCAAAATAGGGAGGGCGAACTCTTATCTCCCCGATCTCCAGGCCCACAAAAGAGATTGGAATTTTCCGTCTTCTTAGCCGACGTAAGACCTTCATCCGGCAGCAAAAAGCTGTCCCTTGGAGCAGTATCTTCCGGGTATGAACAAGCGGGAGTGCACCACATGGAGGGTACGCAGTAGTCTTTGTATGCCAAGTCACTGGACCGGCGAAACTGATTCTCCCGAGGTTGAGCTTTCAAAGCGGGATCGTTCCAACGCGCCCAGCAAACGGAGGGTGGTCTACGATCAGGCAACTCCATAAGCGAAGAAGTGCCGTCCTTCCGCCCAAAAAATGAAACCAGCCGTTGGCGGTGGTCGTAGATCACCAGAACAACAAAGACAAGGCTTCATGTGCCCCAGCAAGAAAACCAAAACTCTAACTCTAACACATAAACATTTAATAACGCGTTAGCCCCGTTATATAGGGTGGTCGGAGACCAGGGCTGTAGTCAAAAGGGCTATACTTCTATAGACGTCTCTTTTCTTGCTGCGTTAGCGCGCAGTAGTTTGATTGCTTGGCGGGCCAAAAGGCCCCTTTGTGTTGTAGTAGGGCCGTTGCTTCTTTGATTCATGCCGTAGCTTGCAGCTTTCGAGCCGGAGTTTGCTTGAAATAGAGTCCCATCCGCAACGAACCGACCATTGGGAGAAGCAGAAATTGATGAGTGAGCGATCCGGCTTCTAGCCCTTCCATGATGGATTTGTTTGCCTGAAAACCCCGACCTCGGTAGAAAACGAACGGCTAACCCCTCTCATTCATCTCCGTAATAACAACTTGATGTGAGGAGGTGCCATCATTCCCCTCCCTCAGGGACAAAGAGAAAAGGCGGCGCGAGGAACTAAACAAATGCAGGGAGGGTGCATTTGTTCTAGTTGGCCAAGCGGCCATCCCCCGTCTTCCCTAGCCAGGGATTAGTCATTCAAGGATCAGTTGATGCGCCATCCGCCGGGAGAGGGGGTCCCTCCCATCATGACGATGAAAAGTCAAGTAAGACTAATTCTAATACTGGAGTACCGCAGTACTGCCTACTTCGAAGTAAGCCACTTGCTGGTTCTTTCGAAGCTTAGTAGCTAAAGCGTACTTGCTTGTGCGTCTTGCTTACTTGCTTTAAAGTAGCTTACTTGCGTCTTAAAGGAGGTACGCGGATTTGGGCTGCTAAGCGGAACCAGACCATTCAACTTGCCATTTGCACTCTCCTAGGGTGCGATCGTAGGGAGCTTGCTTTGAATCAGCAAATCCTTCTTTTTAGTTCTTTTGAAAAGCGTGAGCGGCGTGGGCATGAAGCTAGCAGCAGCGAGCGATTTGCGGTCGTGAGAAGGAGGTATGAAGTATATCTTTATATAAGCGGATGTATGTCTAAACGATTGATTGATCGGTGGGTTCGCCCGTCCAACAAGATGATACGATACCAGGCCGAGAAGTCACGCTAGCAATATGCTTAACACATGCAAGTCGCACAACGTTTTCGGAATGAAGGTTTCTAAGGCCAAGTTGCTACTAGCTTACTGTGGTCTACGATCAGAAGCAGTATCAGACGAAGACACTCCTCACGGATGCTCAGGCACGAAGTCCACTTCCACTTGCCGGAATCGGTACCCGATGATATATGGAAGCGGATAATTCGTCGAGAGGGGTGGGGGAAGGTTCGTTCAGTTGGCGCTAATGATAATACCAAGTACCGAGCCTACCAAGCCTACGGAACCTTACAACACCGTACCGTAACGAGTTGGACCATGCCGAGGGAAAGAAAGCCTTAGTAAAAGGAGACAAATGATTGTGCGAGCAGCTATAAAAGCTATAAAATAAAATAGAATACGCGAACCACCGTTGTTCATCAACTGGAGGAGTAGTTGCCGAGTTGACAGGGGAGTCCATAATCAAATCAAATCTATTTCAAAAAAGAAGTTCCGCGCATTGTTGGAGAAGGGGGGATTCTCGTTCAATAGACAGATCACCTCGAAGCTGACTGAGGCAATGACCAGAGAGAGTAGATCAGGCTTCCGGCTATGAGGATGGATGATAATTGGTTTCGCCAAGGTAACTATTTTTGAATGACTTAAGCACAAATACAAATAGTTCTCGCCTTATTTTTTAAGATATTTCTCATTTGCTTTTGTATTTCTCGTACTCGCCTTATTTTTTAAAATCTTTCTGGTTGTAAGAAAATGTTTTCTTTTTGTTTCTGACTTGACTGTCACTATCTTATCTTATCCCTCTGATTGTGTGACGGCTGTAGACAGTTTCGCGAGGAAGGTAACGATGGCGGGTGGCCAGGTAGAGGTAACAAGGTAGGGTTCAGTATAGTTGGTCCATCAACTAAAGCTTGTTGTTCGTTCGATCAAGTAAGAACCGAGGATATGGCTTTCTTTCCACTAGTGTCGATCTAGGTAGCGAAGCTAAGCGGATTAGAGGCCCATGAGGATAGGAGAAAGTGAATGATCTACTCTTTTGAGAAGGGAAAGGAAGCAAAGAAAAGGCCTTACTAAACCAACCTCATAGGGGGCTAACGCGCGCTATGGAGTTGCTTGGTGGATCAGTCTTGCTTATTAGTTAAAGCGACCTCTACTCTACAATTAGACTATTCGTAAGGGCTTCTGTAAGGGCTTTCATTAGCGAGCGAGTGGAAAGTCAGGTGGATAAGTGAAGCCTCTCAACGTCTTTAGGGTGGCTGGCTATAATTTTAGTCACCTTAACAAGCAGAACAGAGACTCCGGGTCAAGCAAGCACTTTTTCTATTAGCGGTGATCGTTTTTGGTAAAGTGAAAGACCCCCCTAAATGAGGTTGGCGGGTGGTTGACCTAGCCTTGTGAGTGAGTAGAAAGGAGGCTTTAGAGAAAGAACTTCTTATCAGGGAAGCGCTAGTTAAAGTGAAGGAAGTTAGGGTGCGACACAACGAGAATGTCTTGTTCTAGGCGCTTGGGCGAGTAGCGGTAAGTGAAGGTTGTTAAGGAAGTCAAAAAGAAAGTGCAAGTGGTTGATTGACAAACTATTCTGGTGAGCACAGGTTCTTATTGTTCCTAAAGCTCTAGACCTCGAAGACAGATATGCCTTTGGTCAAGCGCCTACTCTTTGAACTTCCATTTCAATGTGTCTTTCTTGGTATGACAGTTAGGGAAAGTAGATAGGGAAATCTAGGGTTCAATGTCCCTCAATGCGCAGGTGCTTCCCTCAAAACTGGTTGAATAGATAAGGGTATAGTCGAACTCTGCGAAGAAAACGGAAGCCAGACGTCTATAGACGTCACGCCCTTTTGACTACAGCCCTGGTCTCCGACCACCCTGTAGTTTTCGTTCGTTCAGTCCTCTCTAAGGAGAGTCCTTCACTCACTCACTACCAACACCTAGAGATGCACTACAGTAAATAGGGACCATGTCTCACGAGCAGGGCTTGCCTCCGCTCCCAACCGGTCGGCGAAAGGCTCATTAACAAGGAAGAAATTAGTTACTGGACATAGGAGACGATAGTTTTAGTGTTCCGGGAGTGACGAAGGGAATAGGGCCGGTTTCCCGGAAAAAAAGTAGGATAGTATAGTAGTGGGTGAGCTTCCAAGCCCAGTTAGTTGACGCCCTTCTGCCCTCCGCTTTCCCAACACCTGTAATCGGACCAGATTATTCTTAAACTCCAAGCACCTGTGATCGACAACCCAGGACAGCCTCTCTTCCTCCCCACTTCCCTCTCTTCTCTTTCTCTTTCTCTCTCTCCTTCTTATTCTCCTTCTCCTTCATTCTTCTCTTTCCTTCTTCTTCTTTTCTTTTCCCCTCTC
>NC_142600.1:80273160-80278160 GCF_041222555.1 Hakea prostrata | reverse complement strand
GGGTTGCTCACCCATCAGATAGGAATATTGGGTTATGAATTTATGGGTTAAATCCTCGAAGTCCTTGATACTGCCCGGAGGAATACTAGCGAACCACTTAGCTGCATCACCATCCAAAGTACGGTACGTTGAAAGAGATAGATCCGGTTGTGAAGATGGGTGTCGGCTTCAACTCTATCGTTCATAAACAACCTCAAATGCCAATCCGGATTTCCCTTTTTGAACTTTTGCATCTTAGGAATTTGATAGCCTGAAGGAAGGGAAAGATTCAGACAATGACACATCTCTTTGAGAGAGAGGGTCAGAGGCGTAGGCTCTTTCATGAGGTCTCTAATCATCCTCTTCAAGTCGGACGCAGTCATCCGGGCAAGGGTCCCCTGAGGTTGAGTGGTCTGAAGTGCTACGGTCTGGGTAGGAAGCTGGGGTGACTAGACTGAGACTCTCTTTGATATCAATCACTAAACTAAACAAAGTGGCTAAAATCAAGTGTAAGAGAAGAAAAGTTCAAAGAAGGTTGGAAAGTGGTAGAACCTGGTGAACCGGGCGTACTACTATGTTGAGCCCTACTACGCGCTATTATGAGAATGATCGTCGATCGTCTTATTCTTATTAGTTGAGAATTCTCTTGATCCTTTATTATTAGTTTCAAATTCTCGTCGATCGTATTCTTGCCGCCCTAAAGCTGGAACGGTACTAGCGAAAGTACTTTTTCTACGACGACTAGTTTACTATCCGCTTGAAGACAACAAGCCTGGACCGAGTGCTTCCCTCACGAGTGCTAGCTAAACCGCCCAAAAGCCTACTGACTGGCTTGACTTCCTACTTCCGAACCGTAGGCTTATTTTTCCTTCTTGCGCCTAGAAGTAAACCGTGCTTTCCGGGAAAGACAGAACTAGAAGGATTTTCTTTTTTGATCCTTTACCGACTTAAACCTTCACTTACGGAACTGTCCTTACGTGACTTAACTTTCACTTTCTCTCTGCGATACCCAAGCGCCTTTACTGGAACTGGAAGGTTGGATATTATCTTCGGCGACCAAGAACAGAACCTAAAGCCCGAAAGACGCAAAGGAAAGATTATCTGCGACACTAGCCCTTAAGCCTAAACCGCCCAAGAACAGAAAGAAAAACTATCTGATCTACATCCACGGAGTAACCGATTGAACAAAAGACAAAGATAGAATGCCCAATCAGTATTTCTCTCCAAAGCCGCTTGACTTGCTTAGTAATGAAAGAGTGCGAGCTAAGCTAATAGTAATAGAAGGATTTGACTCTGATCAAAGCAACCAGAAGCAAGGGAAGATTCTTTTATCCACTAAACTAGCCTACCACGAGTCCATGACCTGAACCGCCTACCCCTACCTTGCTACCTGACCAGAAGAAGAAAGAGTTTCTTTTGTTAGCTTTACTTGAAAGAGGAACTTTCAAGACATAGACATTGAAAGAACTAATCACCGCTTGCCTATCGGAAGATTGATTGATTTTTAAATACCTTGACTTTCAAGTAATCGTGAGTCGAGATGGAAAGTGAAATCGCAAAGACGGTCAGGACTGGAACTGGCACGGAAAAGAGACTCTATCACGAGCCCCTAGCCCTTAAAGGAATTCTCTTTTCTATTCTATCCCTCGCCTCTAACTGCTGCCTTCACGGCTCTACTTGCTTACTGCGGTTAGACACCATAAATAAAATAGAAATCGTTTGAAGTCGCAGGCTCAAACTCTCTCTCCTCTAGCTCCCGTACTGGTTCAAGTGCTGGTTAAACTCGGCAGAGGGGCTCTCCGAGCTTTCTAAGCCAAAGATATAAGCCAAGGTCCAGGTCCAAGAGAATAAAGCCTTCATCATCTAAAGGGCTTTCTAAGCCGCTTACCCGGAATTAGTGCTTTCCTATCCATACCGCCTGTACTCTGTCTGATCCTCTATCTGAAAACTCTACCTCCGCCTGGTTCCGCTTGACTAAAAAGCTACGGACTCGTCAAGGTGAAGCTTTCTGAGTTCTATTTCCAGTCTGAAATAACAACAGACTGAACACAAAGCAGCCAATCGAAACCAACCTTCGAAGAGACACGAATCACATACCTTTATGACAAAGCGGATTAATTAGGAAGGGCTAGATCGACATCTCCGCTAGGGAAGGGCATTCATGGATGGGCCGACAAAGCTGCTTTTCCGTGGGGCGGTCAATAGATCCTACTAACTCCTAAACGGCTCCCTAATTCCTCAAACAGCCCGTAGGCGAAAAAGAAGAGGGGTGGGTAAGGTTGACTGTGGGTGGAGAAGCGCCGGGCTTTTGGCTCGGAAAAGGAATGAGATGAAGAAATTCATCCATTTCTATAAGATCGGAGGATCTAGAACCGGGGAAGAGCTTCGAGCATTGAAGCAAGGAAAATTCTAGCATTGATTCATTTTCCGATCTGTCTTTGCCAAAGCTAGAAGCAAGAAAGCCTTCATTCAAGCAAGGCGCACTAAAAGCAAGTCTTTATTGTAGCCCGAGGAATGAAAGAAAGAAGAGGCGCGTAGCAGTTCAATTGAAAAGGCGAGGAGCCTGAAGTCGACCAGAGGTATTGGGAGTGATCCCCTTCTCTCGAGAAAAAGAAAAGAAGACAAAAGGAATATCGGCTTAGCGTCTTCTACCTTAATATACGCTATTTAACCATCTATCTTTGTCACAGCTATCAGACGGAAAGATAAGGAAAAGAGAGCAATAGACTCCCCTGCTTCACCTTAACCCTCTATTCATTCAACAGAAGCCGGGGGCTGATTGAAGGTAATGGCTTGCTGCATCTCATGCGATTGGAAGAGCACGAGAAGGACAAGCTACTGGCTTTCTACTTCCTCTTCTATTGGAAGAGAGATGATATTCCTTCTTTAATTGAATCGGGGAAGCACTTCCCTTTTCCAGCCGGAGGGTTGAGTTGTGTACTTTCTGCTTGCAAGCCATGTTTAAGCTTCTAGCATGTAAGGGCACGGAAGAAGAGCTGCCTTTATGTAAGGAAGGACAACCACTCATCTTTCCATAGAGAGTGCTACCCTAGAGTAAGAACTTTCCATTGAAAAAGAAGAACTCTTTCGAATAGGAAAAATCGGAAGCTTTCCCTTTGGATTGAACCGCGACCGGCAAGTTAGACCTCTTGGGTTCGGGGCTTATTCCAATAGCTGCCACACATGAGAGGACAGTTGCGAAAGCGGGATAGGGGCGACATTGCGACAGGTACTACCAGCACGACGGGAGCGTAAGGTAAGGTGCTATAGGTTAATGAAATGGGAAATTCTTATAACTCGCGCTACTGGGAATATTTATCTTTTCTACCGCCCACGGTGTACCGATCTTGATCCGCCATGCATGAATGGCAAAGACCTAGAAAGATCCCTGACTCCAGGGGGGAAAAGTCGATCGGTTTTAAGTGTCAAAGAGACTCAAAGAAGCTTTCTTTTTATCACGACGCGGATTTTCACCTCCCGTAGAGGCGGATCAATTAGGGGGGATTGAGAAGAGGGGAGCACCATAGACAAGAGGTTTGTTTTTACCGGAAGTAAAAGAGAAACTACCTTTTAAGTTTTGGGATCTCCAGACTTTCCTAAGAGGTTAGATTTCCGGAGTTTATGAGTTCTGGAATTGACTAAAAGACTGAAAGCAACCAACCCACGGCAAAGAGCTTACCCCGCAGGCCAGATAAAAGATTTCACCGGCTATGTACCACAAGGCTACTGAAAGCAACTGTCCAAGGGCAAAAGCCAGTGAGTTAGCCTGTGAGAAAGTGCCGTTTGAAAAAAGCAGGAGATGAGTTCAAAACGAGCTGCTGTCGCGCCTTTAAGGTCTAATAGCTCTCTATTGAAAGCGCTTCGATTGTTAATGTTAATGCTTTCCCGGCAGTTTGAGATCGAGTCTAAGTTGCTTGACTTATAGTTTCAGGGTAAGCCCATCGACTTTCTTCTTGGCAGTCCACCCCGTCCCGTGTAAAGAACCCAGTGAGTAAAAGTAAAGAAAGCTCGTTTTCAGGCTTATAAGTCAGTAAGCAAGAGCTAAATAAAGGCCTAAGCCCTTTTATTTTAAGCCAGTTTAAGGTAGGGCAACTTTGAAAGCCAAGCCCTCTATTCTATATGGGGCAAGGTGAAAGGCTACCCAGCTTCTTGTGAGCAAAGCAGAATCTTTACCTATTATCTTGGGAAAGCCATATGTGGAAATAAGGGAAGAAGCAGGAGATTACCATAGAATTGAAGCTAGAGAAATGGCTGGGCATCGACGGCTACGAAAGGGGGCTAGGCTAGTCAAGCAGAGAGCACTCAAAAGTCAAACTCCAAAGCCCTTTTCTCTTTCTCTAAAGAGATAGCACCAGCGTCGACTCTTCTCTTTCAAAAGACTTTGGCTATTAAAAGAAATCCGCCCAATGAGCGTATACTAGATGAGCTAAGGCCAGGGGATTTCTCTCTATAGATTCCTTAAGAAAAGAAGACTTTCGGCTGATTTAGAATCAAGAAATCCCATCCGTCTATTAGTTAAAGCCTATTCTTTAACAGCGGATTCTTGCTAACAGAAAGAGAACCGCCTATTCTATCAAGCAGTCGATTCAATAAAAGACGATTTGCTGCAAAGCATGGTGCGCATTTCATTTCATGCTACTCCACGGTGGCTAGCTTTCCTGCTTCTGTGCTTGCTATTAATTCCTAGATGCGCGTTTTATGTTGTATCTGTTATAAACTTAACACCGTATTATGATTATGTGGATCTGAGAGACTTCCTTGCACTTTCTTTTTCAGTTCTGAATTTAGGGTTCTCTGGGATACTTCTTGGGGTAGTTCAATCATCATCTATTGCCCGAAGGCTTACTATTCAGACTAATTCCTTGGTAGGCCGATGTCCCATTGTACCCGGGGGCTATGGTTCAAGAGCAGTCAATTGCAGTCTTAGAGCTTGAGATGAGAGTGAGCTAGTAAGACTTTTAGGAATGAAGATCCTAGATTCAGAAATTAAGGTATTTTCAAGCAAGCAAGGTGTGGGGGAA
>NC_142600.1:80250660-80268160 GCF_041222555.1 Hakea prostrata | reverse complement strand
GATTACCCCTTTTTTCATTTGAAAACTGCGAGTTCAACCACCTTTATCCATTGCTTCTTTCACTTGTCTATCATTTTCTTTATGCCTCTTTCCTCACTCCGCTCGCAACCTTCCTTCTTGTTTATTTCTTTCCATCACTTCTTTCTTTTATCACCTGCTCGGTCTTTCTCTCCTGAACTCGTGTCTGTCTCCTTCGCTTGCCCCTCATTGATTGCTGCATTACTTGCTTGCTTCACTTGCTACTCCCTTCCTGGATTCCTTCACTCGCTCTTTGGCTCGCTCCATGCTTACGCACTTCACTCGCAGCCTTCCTTACTTGTAGCCCCTCACCCCTCAATTCAATTACTCAGTCTGCCCTTGCTTGATCCACATCCTTGCTTAGTCCACTCTTTGCCTTCCTCTTCTTTACCTTACAACCCCTTACTTATTATTATTATTATATAAACACTAGACCTGTTCTAGAAAGAGAAGGGACTAGCTTGACTTGCCCCTCTCACTTGATTCAATTCAATTGCTTGGCTTGGTTTGTCCTTCACTTGCTTAGGACTGGCCATTTACTATTCCTTTCCTCTGTCCCTTGCTTGGCTTCCACATCTACAACTCATGCACTAACCTCCTATTTCCCATGCTTGCTTGAAAGGCAGGGATTTACGGTAGTCATCTATCGCGACAATGGATCAACCCGATTTCCAAGCTAAACGAAAAAAAGAAAAATTCAAACTTGGAAAGACAGATCTCGCTCAAAAAAGTAGAACTCCAACGCTTACAGCGCCTTATGGAACCCGCTTGCCACCGGGATCAGCCAGTTGCCCTTTTTTCATTTTGCTTCGGCAATAGATCAAAATAGAGGCAACAAAGCCACCCTACAACGATCCCCGGATCGCGTTATTGGATTAGCGGACGCCACAAAACAAAGTAGTCGTACAAGGACATTCGGCTTATCAGAGGCAATGGCCTTCGCCTACGTCAAAGACAGCCGATTCGTCCTAATAACATGTCTTCCGCTGGGATTGGGTGTCTGGTGGTACCTTCTGCCAGAGCCCCTATTGGTTCAACCAACGGCTTGCTGCTCACCTGAGTGCGCTAGTGCAATGTTGGAAGCCGCACAATGCCAAATGAGGTCTCTGGGCTTCCCGTGTATTCATCCAAATTAGATCCATGAGAAAGTTATGGACACGTTCACGAAACCGGAAGTCTTTCGATCCCATGCAGTCAATGCCAATGGGTGTGCTTAAGAGCTGGTGGCAACCGAATACCTTTCACACCTAACCCAGGCTTTTGCCAACAACCTTTCTTTCAAAATCCACTTGTGAACCTAGCCAAAGTCCAGGAAGAGCTACAAAGGCTTCAAGAGACAGTGGCTCGAAGCATTAAAAGGAAATAGAAAGATTCGTATGAAGAGGTCCTCAACCCTATGATCCAACGATTTGGAAGGAATGAGAGGGCCCACATCAAAAGGTAGTTGAACCTACATAGCGAAAAGGGGGATCCCCTTACGTACGTGAAATCCTTTTATGCCCACCCGCAGCCTGGTTTAGTGCTGAAGTGGCTCATGATGAGAGTCTGATGATCAGACTATTCCCAAGGGGCCTTACTGATCAAGCTATGGAATGGTACTTCACTCTCCCCAGGTATTCAATTCAATCTTTTGCCCTCCTTGTCGAAAAGTATTTAGAACTCAGCTATCACAAAGAGGGAAATGTTGATTCAATCGACCTGGAAACACAATCCTGGTGAGAGCTTTTAATCATACCCTGCGAGGTTAAAGTCCTTTACCTCAAGAAACCATTTGACCCGCCAACTCCTCAAAATCTTTATTTCTAACCCAAAGAGGCGCATACCTATAACCCTTCCTGTCTATTTCGAGGAGGCGGGGTAAGAACTTGGAAAAGGCACAACTCAAAAAGGGTCATCTTCGAATTATTGACGGAAAAGGGAATGGCGAATCCAATTGACGAATCCGGAATGGGAATGCAGAGATGGGGCGGGCCCAATCTTCCTATCAAACTAATCATATATGCCAAGCTCCTCTTAGCCCTATAGTCTTTCTCCTTCCCAAATTTTGCCAAATGATTCAAGACCTGAACTGAAAGAGACTCTACAAACAAAGCTTTCCGACTCGGCCTTAAGATGTATCCTTTGGATTATTGGGACCTAACGAGCCAGGACAGCCTATACCGAAGGATCTAAATGCATACCCTGCCGATTTCTAGGGCTTGCTCGGATCTTATTGCCTTTGCTTTGCCCCCCACGCCAGCTTGCTCTCTCATCCCTCCCACCTTTGTCTATACCTATGCTTCTATTCTCTTCACTGGTTGATCGACGGCATCTGGAGCAGTATATGTAACTTCAAGGTATGCCACTAGACCAGGTGCTCGTTATAAAGGCTACGAACCAACCAACGGACTATAGCTTTGTTGGAATTGATTCTGATCGAGGTAGTGTATGGGATGCATCTAAATCCGCGTATGGAACCACAATCTCTGCAGCTAGCTTTGCACTCGGAGGATCTGAAAAGGCCCCCTTCATTATTTGGTGGAACCGAGCGAAGTGCGGAAGCTAGAGCTAAAGCAAGGTACGAAGCTACAGCTAGCAAGCTTTGGTAGTACTCGCCCTAATCAATAAGCCGGAGAGGTCTTTGCAGCTGCTGCCCAACAAGTTGAAGAGTTTGCTACAAAAGAAAAGCTAGGAGCGAGCCAAAGAGCGAGTGAGGTCTACTCCACGTAGCCAAGTCTTGTCAAAGCCCAAGTTGAAGAGGCGAGCAGCGAGTTAGCGAAGGAAGGGAAGCTCTGCACAAGGAGAGGAAGCGAAAGCTGGTTTTTTATCCCTTGCTTGACCCGCGGACTGGTCCGGTCTATTGCTGTTTCCTTGTGCCTATTTCGCTTTAGGAGGTTGGTTCACAGGTACAACCTTTGTAACTTCATGGTATACTCATGGATTGGCCAGTTCCTATTTGGACATCTTGTTTGGGCTACTGGATTTATGTTCGCCATATCCTGGCGTGGATATTGGCAGGAATTGATTGAAACTTTAGCATGGGCTCATGAACGCAGATAAACCAGTGGCTAATTTGATTCGATGGAGAGATAAACCAGTGGCTCTTTCCATTGTGCAAGCAATAGCCAGTTGTTGGCTTAGCCCATTTTTCTTAAGGGTATATATTCACTTATGCAGCTTTCTTGATTGCCTCTACATCAGGCAAATTTGGTTTATTCATTTTTTTTAATGTGTGTGCTGTATCCGCGACAATCTCATTGCTTTCGATGAAGAAGGGGGCCTACCTTCTTCTATTTCTACATCTAGGATCCGACTTGTATCATTGATAATAATAGGAACTGAACCATTATGGCAAGGAAAAGTTTGATTCAGAGGGAGAAGAAGAGGCAGAAATTGGAACAGAAATATCGTTTGATTCGTCGATCCTCAAAGAAAGAAATAAGCAAAGTTGCGTTGTTGAGTGACAAATGGGAAATTCATGGAAAATTACAATCCCCACCGCGTAATAGTGCACCTACACGTCTTCATCGACGTTGTTTTTCGACCGGAAGACCGAGAGCTAATTATATAGACTTTGGGTTATCAGGACACATACTTCGTGAAATGGTTCATGCATCTTTGTTGCCGGGGGCAACAAGATCAAGTTGGTAGGGATCAAAATATCCCTTCATTTTTCTATTGATCTCTATGATCATCGATCATAGGGGCCCCCTTTACCATTCTGTATAAATGGGCTATTCTATAGATATGGTAGAGGGGCCCATCCAATTCTCGTTTGTCCATTCCTCCCTAGTTCTTCTCTTCAGCGCGGGGTAGAGCAGCTTGGTAGCTCGCAAGGCTCATAACCTTGAGGTCACGGGTTCAAATCCTGTCTCCGCAACATTTTTTTTTAAAAACCAAATGGAGGTATGACTGTTAACTAGTAATTAATGACTTTTTTCGAAGCCGGATGGGAGGAAAAGAAGGGAGGGGGAAGATAGAACCACTACACGTCGACTATACCGAAAAATTTATCATATTACATGTATTACTTCAACATGGGCGGATAGCGGGAATCGAACCCGCGTCTTCTCCTTGGCAAAGAGAAATTTAACCATTTACTTTAACGCGTTCCGTGGCATCGTACCGTCCCATGGTATAACTTTAAGGAAGGCGTGGGATCTATTGGTCAGATAGCTCTTTTTGTCGTATTTGAGATGCTTTCTGCGCGTTCTCATTCGCTTGCTTGGCTTGCTTGTTAGAAAGGACGGGAGATGCTCTTTCGTCGGCTGATACTGGTTCGGATACTTACTCTTCGGCGAGAGGCCTAATCGAAGGAGTTGTTCCAGTCGTCAATCTCGGCTTGGTAGGCGAGCCTATCCGTGTTTGGGGTACGGTGGTACGGAAAACTCGGTTCACTCGGCAGGCCTGGTACGGTTCAGGTTGATGGACTAGGCTGGGCACGGTTGGAGGCACTTCCAGGGCTGCTCTTCTTTTAGTACGGTATGTTTTTAGAGGAGATTGCAAAGTAAGTTCTTGCTCCCCCTGCATACCACTGTCCTGAGCCATCGGCCGTTGTTCCTGTCCAGTCACTCCATCTTCTAAATGGGCATCCTCAGCAGGAATTTCCAAGGTTATTTGTTTTTATATTCATTCGTTTGAGTGGCGCATTAAGGCATCTATGGAAAAAAGAATTCCTAAAGATATATTCCGTCTCTCGAGTGAAGGTCGTCATTGTGATTTCAAGCTGGAGTTGAACCATGAATTCCTTTTTTGTAGATTGCACTATATCTATATATCCAGGAATCCGGGCTTGATAGCCAAGAGTAAGTCATCCGCCTATCGTGCATATCTTATATGAGTTAAGGAATCCGTTATTTTGCAAAATTGGTGTAAAAAAACGTTCATGAGTACGGGCGAAGGTGGTCGTAGATCTGCTTGTGGGATTCCCTTATCTATGACTGCGTAGCTCTTTCTTTCTTTATCTCTGATATCGGTAGTCAGGAAAGCATGAATGAGATTGGTAAATTGTGGATCATCAATGTATTCATTCAAGGCTTGATTCAGTCCCTTGTGGTTTATGTTGTCAAAGCAGCTAACGATGTCTGCTTTTATGGCTCGGTCAATCTCTCCCCAACTCTGTACGTAGGCAAAGAAGCTCTGTGTTCCCCTTATCTTCCTAAAGCCGTGCGAGCACGAGAGGAGCGAAGCAGCTCGTTAGGAGAGGGTCTGTTAAGAGCTCGAGCAAAGCGAGAGGGGCTGTTAAGAGCTCGACTGAAAAGGAGAGGAGCGAAGCGAATGTTCGATTCAATACATGGGAGATGGCATCCAACACTATTCTATCGAGCTAGGCACCTGTGATTCTTGGGATCGGAAGAAAAGAAGCCACCTCTTCCAAACAAACTCTCCGGGTAAGGCAATTGGTTGGAAATCATGTATTTATGTGCACGCACCTTTTGCAAGAGGATACGAACTGGTCACTATCAAACCACCTTCCCTGGTACACACTGTACCAACCACTGATTAGAATGACTACCGACTGCAAGTCATCCAAAGGGATCCACTTTTGGGGGAGGATACTAATAGAGAAAGTGGGGAAGGAAAAGCACGGTGCTAGAAAAAAGGCGGCTAGAATCGGCTACAAGAAAATCCGCACAATGACTTCAAAAGATCTCAGAGAGGGAAGAAAGGGAAGTCGTGCAGAAGAAGCGAAAGAACAATCCTGGGAAGTTGAAGGAGGTCTCTACAGGAGGTGAGACGAGAGTCTCTCAGTCAAACAACAGCATACAGCCGTGGGAGAGTCGACGAGGAGACAGACAGTCTTCAAAGAAGAACTTGTACAAGATGAACTGCCCTCCAGAGACCAGTAGCGAGGAAGCTGCGAGTGGAGTGCGTAAGCCCTACGCAAGCCATGAGCGAAGCATGCAACTAGCACTGGTAGAGCAGGGAGGTACTTGCCAGAAACTAAAAGAGGGGAAGTCCAAATGCTTCCTGGCCAGTACTGCCAGACACTTAGAGAGGTCTCCGGCCAATGAAGAAACTCCAACAACACAAGCCAGTACCAGCGGAAGAAAGAGACCCCCACCTTCCAGTAACGGAGCCCTTTCTTTATAGTAGTGACGAAGCAAAGGTAAGGCGCGAGGATGAGCATGCCTAAGAATGAGTAGTCGCGCCTTTACTCTATCTAATAAAGGGTGGTCGTAGATCAGCAACAAGAGTAGGCCAAAAAGCCGCGTCAGCGCTCAAGCACCATTTACTAATAAGGAGAAAGCAGGCCTTACACAAAGGAAGAAAAGCCTTAGCCCTATATAAAAGCGCGCGAGGCCTATTTATTGTCTAAGGGAGTTGCTTGTTAGGGCTTTTCTACGCTGGGTTGATTCGCCAATCCATGTCTTTGGTCGTCTTGCTTGGACGACAATCTCGGCCGAGTCATTAATAGGGAGGGGCGAGCGAGCGAAGCCTTCAATGTTGGAGACTTTGCTTCCCCCCTTTAGTCGTATTAGTCGTAGTAGTCGGCATTCTGGTAGGAATGCCTCCTTGGTCGAAGAGCCGGCGCGGCGTATTGGTTAAGTACCAAGAGTCGGGATCAGGTGGTTGATACATATGTTAAGGCTGTTCATGCCCATCTTTTTCTTTTTCTTTCGTGGCCGAAAGAGGGGAAGGAAGCGGAGCTCTTTTTGTTCCTTAAAAAAAGGAAGCGGAGGGGAGTTTCGGGAACAAAGCCCCCGTTCAGCCCTACCCTATAGTAGAGCCTCTTTTCCCTATCTAAGCTATATCAACATAGCCAACTAGAAAACTCATCCGCTTGTCAATTCTTGGTGTAATACTCACTCGTAAATGATTGGTGTCAGAATTTTTCACTGATCAGGTGTGCTCAGTCTCATCCGTGTAAGAATTAGGAATTCCTCTTCCAACTCGTCCCAGAATGGGCGTTATGGCAAAGAACAAGAAGAAAACGAAAGAAGGAATTTGTCCAATAGTAACAAAAGGTGCCTCCACAGGTTGACATCCGATCCAACCTAGTAGTAAGCGATCCGCCAAAAGCAACCAAAATATTCCTTGGTGAATCGGGCGAAAACTTGAACTACGCACATACATACTTTTAAAAAAAGGTAAAGCCAACAGACATATAAAAACTGGTGCAATTGCGGCTACACCTCCCGATTTGTCAGGTATACTACGAAGAATGGCATGGATCGGTAGGAAATACCATTCCGGCACAATATGAGGCGGGGTGGGCATCGGATTAGCAGGTATATAATTGTCGGGATGCCCCAAAACATTAGGAGCATAAAAAATCCAAATGGAATAAAAGATAGCAGAAGCTACCCGACCTACTAGATCCTTTACATAAAAATAAGGGTAAGAAGCAATTTTATCCATCTCTGAATGTACACCCAATGGATTATTTGATCCATATTGATGCAATGCGGCCAGATGAAGAAGACTGGCGCCTACTAAAATAAGGGGGAGTAAATGATGGAGACTAAAAAAACGATTTAAGGTGGCATTGTCCACGGAGAAACCACCCCAAAGCCAAGTCACTATGGTATCTCCTACTACAGGTATGGCGCTAGCTAAGCTTGTAATTACTGTAGCTCCCCAAAAGCTCATCTGACCCCAAGGTGGTACGTATCCTGTAAAAGCTGTCACAATCATTAATAGGAAGATTACAACTCCGAGACACCGAACAAATTCCCTAGGACTGCTATAACTCGCATGATATAGACCACGAAAAATATGAAGGTGAACCACAATAAGAAACATACTTGCCCCATTAGCATGCATATAACGGAGCAACCAGCCCCCTTCAACATCTCTCATAACGTGTTCTACGCTGTTGAAAGCTAGATCCACATGAGGTGTGTGATGCATAGCTAAAAAAACGCCAGTCACTATCTGAATGACTAAACAAATACCAGCTAACGGACCGAACCCCCACCAATAACTAATATTGCTCGGGGTTGGATAATCTATCAAATGCTGATTAAGTGTGGAGGATATAGGTTGTTTAAGAAGAGAGAATCGTTGGTTCCTTATAGTCATTTCTCTTTCCTATCGTGACAACTCTTGTTTCCCCACCTTTTTAGCGTTCTGGGGCCCTAATATAGATAAATATAGTACCCTTTCTTTCTTCCACCTCCGAAGGATGGAGGGGGTATACAGCGAAAGAAGCCCTTTAAGAGTGCGGGGGGGTCATCCTAGGTTACTGAAGAGTCGTCCGACTGCTCGGTGACCGAATCAGAGAGGTTTTTACCGCTTTCTCTTCTCTCCAGCACTCTCGGACTGATCATATTGCTGCAACAAAGCAAGCTTAGGAATGAATCTAATGGAAATTTAGGTCTCTGCCCGTAATGATCGAATCGATTCTTCTTTCCTCTTTGGTGAAAGAGGGCAAAGGTGTGTGGGAGAAAGAAAACGAAAAGGAGAGAAGAATTCGTCCACCAAGCGGGACAGAGTGCGACCCCCAAACAATGTTCAGTTCTCGCTCATGGGGGTCCATATCATCTGAAAACAATTCCTGTTCCATTAGCACATTCTTCGATTCGGATGACTCAGCGTCAGGAAAAGTAAGCCCCCCCTTTGCCTTGATTGAATTTGGCTTCGCTGCGCCCTGAATCAATAAAAAAGCAACTATATTTGATTCATCATCCCATTTCATTTGGGCGAGAGGGAGGCTGTGAGTCACCTGGGCTACGGATTTGTCGGTTGGTTGATTCTCGAAATCACCTCTGGAAACAAAAAGCCCTAGGGTCCCGACCCACAAATGAATAGGAAGCGGGGCGAGGGTCTTTCATTAAAGGGGGAAAGAGGGGTGGGGCTTTGTTCTGGGGGGGCCGCCTTGCGCAGCTTTGGAAAGGAGAGAATTTCATAAAGTCACTCTCGGAAACTCTTATTGGACGAGAGAAAGTCAATATGATATTGGCGTAGGTTTTACCAACGAAACGAATCACTTTTTGGTCTTTCTCATTCGGAAGGCTCAGTCCCACACTCTGACTTCAATGGTGGGAACAACCTCCGCACTCCGGCGCTCCAATGAACAAGAGTTCTCCGCCTTACTATAAAAAGAATAGTGGTCGATCCCTCGGGAGTTACATTCGTAACAACATGTAATGTTCACGCGGTGATATTCTATCTTTCCAAGAGTACTACCCTGTACGTAGTCTATGTCTGGGGAGACAGGTGCGGTAGAGAGGTCCCCCACTTCGATTCCCGCCCCGTTAGCATCTCCGATCCGAGATAAGGGATTACTCCGTTAGGTCTTTTCGGTCCGGAGCCGGCCGGTAATGGACCTACTTACCTTGCTTGTGGACCAGCTGCAGAGCTAACCCTTGTTCATGGTGGTTGCTACCAAGACGATTTCTTTATGCCCATCAAAGGACCTCGAGATGCTAATCCACGAAAAAGGATACGAGAAATTCGAAAGAACTCATATACGGAACGAGGGCGACCAGTGAAAATACATCGGTTTCTTACTCGTGCAAAGGAACTATTTCTTGGCAACTTGGACAACTTATAACGATGTTTGTCCCGCATATCACTAGGAAGATCGGGATCTTTACAAAAGGCTTTATAAAGCTTTCGTCTCAATTCATATTTAGCCGCGAGCAATCTACGTTTGTGATCTCGTATATTTCGCTTCTCCGACATCTTACTGAGTTTCCCCCTCATCTTTTTGCAAAAAGCCGCTCCACGGTGGTAAAGTCTCATCTTGTGTGTTGGCCGAAGTGACAATAGTCACATTGAACCCTCGAATATGTTCGAAGATCTCGAAATGATCTTCCAGTTCCGGGGAGAATTCGCAAAACTCCGTTTCCATCGAGAATTGAATGGAGTTTTCCCGTATTTCGACCGGAGAATCTAACAGAGACATTACTGTCGAGATTCTGACCGAAAAATTAGACATTCCATGCCCTCGGAGAGTGCTTTGTCGTGCTAGGTCACTGACATCTCCTTTTTGTCTTTTTCGGACCCCAAGAATGGATTGGATCGAAACGACTTTCCTGTCGAACCCCTTTGTGTCTGTATGAATCTCTGACCGCGCGGAATCTCCATAGCCAATTTTCCATTTTTTATTCTGAAATCAGAGTCTGGTACTACTCTTATTTCACACGATCCAGGAACTTCCATAACGTTGGCGTGATTCGGTTTGAGCAACGGATCCTGACGTGAGACATCTTCGTAATGAAAATGGAGTGGAAACATGAGTTGGCTTTTCCAGTATCTATAGAATGAGCACTGTGAACTATCTGCTTCAAAAAGATAGTGGTAAGAATGAAACTTCAACACGAAAGTCTGTCTTTAGGTGGAGATTGAGCTCGAGGTTTTGGCTGGTTTAGTAGAAGCAAGGAGCCTTCCTTAGACGATGGCAGAATGAAGTACTAGTGCTTACGAGGTCTGCCTCAATCTTCTCGTTTTCTTTTGTTGGAGGCTTGTTAGTCTTTTTTTGACGGGTATCTTAGAAGTAAGTCCTCCTTTCATAGTCCTGTTGGGATAGCTCCTTGACGCTCTTAGGATTTACAGTCGAGTGAATCTCTTCCTCAAGCTCACCAGGAAAATAGACTGATTGCTTGACTCGATGAATAAAGGATTGGCTTTTCTTGCTTTCAGGCATTCTTACCATGCCAACCGCCTTGTAAACTAGCGAGACAGAGCTACTCCCGATCCCCCACTAAGTTGTAAAGTCCCCATCTCCTTCCACTTCATCGTCCACTTGATCAGGTTAGTAAGCGGCCCCTTCTACAGCATTTACTCCTTCACCACCTTTGTCGCTATACTTCGTTCGTTAGCGCAGGAGTTTTACGGCTTATAAGAAGCGGATTGCCAGCCAGGCAACACCAGCTTCGTCTTGAGATCATCAATCCCTTTCAATAGTGGATGGCTTCCCCCGTCTCACCTGAAAGAAGAGAGAATTTCATCCCATCAAGAAAAGAGATGCATCAATCCTAATGCGTTGAGGCCAGATGTATGTGGGCTTTTTCTAGCTAGGGTGCTTCATCCATTTCTTCTAAGAAATTTCAAATGAAAGTGTAAGGAAGTACAGACCACCGACCGGGGAGGCATGAAAGGGGCTAACCGATCCTTATTTAGAATAAGCCGTTGATAGAGTTGGTGGAACTGCCTCAGCTACGACCCTAACCTCTTTTAGGAGCTCCTCTTCCTCCTAGCCTTATTCTCTGCATCCTGGCTTTCTAGTCCTCCACCTATCCCTTCCTTCTTCTAATAACAGACAGCGAAAGACGCTAGGCACACTCTTATTGTTTTAAACCTTGCCAATCTCTCTTAGCTCCCGAGCCTATTCTGATTCATGCCCTTCCTTGCTTCGAGGAGGTTCTCTAATAGTATAAGAAGGGGACAGGTGCTATCGTATAGAAGAGAAGTCCGCCCCAGTCACTAAACCTAGCTCACCATGGCACGATGTCAGTTCCTTCTGTCTCCTATTCAAGATATCCAATGGCTAGTTCCTTTGCTATCTATGGATGATACGATTCAAAGTGCCACATCTCCTTCTTCACTTCAAGAAGAGCTTCTTCTCTAAGCCCTTGGATGATGTCATTGGTTCTTTTCTTCTCTTTCCTGCGCGCTGGACGGATACTAGCTCTTCACATGGAAAAGGCCCTTCACGGTTACCAGTGGCTCCGGAAAGGAGGGCGGGGCAGCAGTTAGCCATGCTCTTTATGCCGAGAAGTGCCTTCACCAATTTTACGGCTTTAAATCCTTTCCCCCGCTCACGCGGGTTTCCCATCAATCTCTGCTCCAAGTCAAGTATTTCCTCGAAGCGACTCTTAAACATAGGCATACCACAGCTTCTGTCCAGATACAAAGCCGCCGGCGTTGGATAAGCCCTATTTCCAGACTTTAAGAACTCTTTCACAACCCGTTCGTAAAAGAGAAGCGATTGAAGGAGAAGATGGAAATCCGAATTCAACCATGGAAACCACTTGTCGTTGGCGGCACACAATTACCATCTTATCTATCTTCCCTTCGCAGCTCCAATAAGAACTACGGGGAACCCTTGCTCCGATCCCCAGAACGAGATGTAGGCCTCACGGATGCGCCCCTTACTAATATAAAGGCAAGCGCACGGAAAAAAAAAAGGATTTGGATTGAAGGAACATGAAATGAAACCATACTGCCGAAACCATTCATTCGTTCTATTTACTTGCCTCTTGCTGGGTGCACGGGATATGGTGGACCCAGACGACAGGTGAGACGTGCGCGCATGCCGCCTGCACTCTTAGTCAGGTAATAGGGGCTTTCCCAGAGCCACGAGTATATGACCCGTTGGCACTGAAGCCGCAAACTCTAACAGTTGGTTTAGCAGTCTTGATGGGCATGGTAATCCTGAGTCTCACGTTAGGAGATCCCTTTACTAGTACTATTTTTTAGTAGCTTAGTGAGGGGTGGTCTTTTTACTGTTTTTAACTATCCACCCAATATCTTAGACTGATCAGTTCTGCGTATACAATCGCAAATTCAAAAAAGGGAGTCTAGTCTATTAGAGTAGACTCATCTTCTGAATCGGAATAATAACAAGCAACCGAACTAAATAAGCAGCACAAGCCACAGGAACAGGTGTAGGAGCTCTTGAGTTGGCTTGTCTTTTCTTTGTCTAGTCGCTTCTGAGGCTGTAAACGAAGGCTTTGGCTTTCGACACGGCAACATTGAATCCTAAAGTTGTTACGAATCCCTTCTCTCCACTCTATCCCGCCGTTGATGCTTCGGATTCTTATTTTGAATGCCAGGTTGGTTGGTTGTTCTGTTCTGAATCTGAATATGCCGAGTTCTGCGGCTTACTGTACCGGCTTGCAACTCGGTCTGTTCTTCATATGCGTTCGTCGGGTCTGTCTTCCTCACGGTGCGTGGTGTCTTATCTCGGATCTGACTATGCCTGGTTGTGGGGCTTACTGTACCTGCTTCTCTGATCATTCTTCTTTGATTCATCTTTTATTGTTCTGTGATGACACTGATATGAGAGTAGTCTTTTTTGATGACTTTCTTCGAGGGTCCGAGAGGAGCTGCAGAGGAACCACCGCCCAATAGTGCTTTCACGAAAGCCGGTCCCCGGTTGGCTAATGTATTCTAGACACCATATGAACCAGCTATCCACTCTGTCAATCAAGACTGCTCCTCCGGTGGACTCCATTCTTTTCTGTCAGGGGAGGCATAATTGTTAGATTGTAAACTGCTCTCAGGCAAGAGTCGTCTTTCTTTATTGGAGCCGTAAGAGAGCAGTTTTTAGCCGGCAGCGCTTTGGGAGAACAGAACCACGCCCCCTATTAGTAAAGCAGGCAGACAACCCAACCCGGCATTAACTACCTAGCCCAATCTTTGTTGACGTGCCCAATCTTAAGCCCCAACCTACGGATACCCTACCTGAGCTGATAGAGCTACCCTAGCTGACCTACCTTCTACAGCGACAGAAGCGGAAAGAGTCAGTTCACAACGACGCTACGAGTCCGAAGGCATTGCTACCGCCTCACACTCTGAGCGTCTTGCAGCGAACACGCTGCTTATGTTCAGTTTGTGACTAGAGGCGATGGTGAGGGCAGAGATCTTTCTCACCATTAACCTCGAGCCTTGGCACAGTACAGAGATCGAATCCTCTACGGCTGAGTCATGGTTGTCCGTCTTTGCTACTAAGACGCCCCTCCCTCTGCTTTCGAAAGATTGCGGAATAGGATGAGTTCTTCGATTTTCCCGAGGCGTCACGGCCGCGCTTATGGCCTAAATTACTTTTGGTTTCCAATTTTCATTTGTAATAATATTAAAAAAAAGCTTTTTTTTAATATTATTGAGAGGCTCGGGTTGCGAACATGGCGTGCGGACTTAGAAGTCCTGCACCGCATGGTTGGGCTCTTTAACAAGGCCCAATTATGCCTCTTTAGTAGGCTTACGAAGGAAGGCTGTATAGCGATTTACTTGTTTTTCTCGATGGGTCTATGAGTTTAGACGTAGGGCTGGGTGGCTGAACACCGGTCTTTATATTAAAGCTTCCGCTACCTGTCTGATGAGGTATTACGGAGGCTCTTTTGACCGGTCTGAGGCTTTACCTCACCCTATCTCGCTTACTCGTTGTGGTTTACCACGGAATATACCTGCTTTTCATCGTAAGATGATCAGGCGTCGTGACGATAAGGCTGACCAAATTGTTAAATTATACCTGTCCTTATACTCCATATCTAAATCCATTTTAGTGAGGAAAAGACAGCTGATCGTAGACCACCCTCTATCGTTAACGAGCCCTCTGGATCCCCCGATAGAGTACTGGGGGAGCTCAGATACAAGTGTATTTCGATTACTGAAAGGTACGCACCTCTTATGTTCACCATTCCTATGGATGTTGGCTTCAGGTGGTGACCTCAATGGTCGTCTTCTCCTGTTAGGAGTTTGACTTCTGGCAAGAGTCACAAGTTATGGACTCCCCTACACCGCATGGAGTGGGATATTTGCTCTCTATGCGTGTGGGATCGAGCCATGCTTTTAGGCGCGGATGGTATGACTCAAAATGACTTTCTATCTCGCCGCCATTAAAGGCCATTTAAGCATGAATTACTCGAGTGGGCAGTCAACTTCTTCACTCCACTGTTCGCTTATTTCTTCTTTCCTCGGATCATCTACCCTCAAAAGGGTGAGATGGATCCTGACGATGTAAACTTTCCATGGTCAATGTATACTCCGGTTACAAACCTGGAATCAGTTTACTGTCGTGCAGCTGCTGCTCAAGCAGGTATTTTCGAGTATATTTTGAAATCCTGTAGGAGAGTAGCCGAGGTCAAAGGGTTATCTGATGATCAGTTGTTGAGTCGATTCCCATTGGGAAGACTGGGCTTGTTGGATGAGGGGTCTGGTAAGCGTTGGATGCAGGGCATGCCCGAACGCATTCAAGCAAGCTCTTATGCGTCCGGCCCATGATTGGTGTATGGACGTTTTAAGGCCTATACCCATGGACGGAACTTTTAACCAAACTCGGCCTCTTCGCCGACTGATAGGTCTTAAAGATTTGTTTTCCTACGATTTGTCTTCTGCTACTGATAGATTTCCTCTATCGTTCCAGGAGACATTAGTAGAAAGACTCTTCAATAAGACTGTGAGCTTTTCTTGGGGCCTTTCGGGGTTAGGTTGCAATGTATTTATTGCTCCAACCTCCCAAAAGGCTTCCCCGTTCTTTGTCCGGTTTCGTACGGTCAACCTTTGGGGTACTTATCCTCTTTGCCTTTATTCGCCTTGAGTCACCACTTTGTGGTTTGGCTTGCGGCGGGTAGAGTTTATCCCGAGACTGTCTTTCGGAAATACGCCCTCCCCGGCGACTGAGGTTCCTAAATCTCTCCTTAAAGCTAAAGCTTTCCTCATCAATATAACAAAGGAAGTAGACCAATTGAAAAGAGCAAGGAAAAGTAGACCAAACAGGGAGCTTTCCTCATACTTTAAAGGTATAATTTCAATGTCAGGGAATGGGATCTAAGGGAATGGAAGGTAGATAATGGTTAGGAATGGTTAGGTCACATGGGAATGGAAGGTACTCTACATGCTATCTGTTAGGAATCGAATATCAGGTATGGGCTCAAGGGAATCAGTGCTCGGGATCCGTTCTTGGCATCGGTTCTGTGCATCGCATCGGCTCTGTGCATCGGTTATCGCATCGGTGCACGGTACAGTAGTGGCATTAGTAGCATCATTAAGAGCAGGAGCATCATAAGCATCAGTAGCAGTAGCAGGCTCCGAAGGAGTTGTACGTTCCGGTGCTTCTTCCCGAGTTGCGTGCTAGTGATTCCGATGAAAAGTAACGAATTGATCGATTTGCGGTAACTGCAATGATCGTTGATCGATGATCGGTAAACAATGATCGGTAATTCGTCACTCGGTAATGATCGGTATTTCCCGGTATTTATGGTTCGGTATATGGTACGGTAGTCTTCTATGGTGCGGTAGGAATAGGAATAAATAGGTGTAAGGAATAGGTTTACTAAGGCTAGACTAAGCACACAAGTAGTATCCCAACGCTTTCATTCTTGTGGAGTGAAGTTCAGCCCTTTGCGTTAGCGCGTCTAGTGCCAGCAAAGGCTGAACTGAACGGCATAGGGCGGCATCGTCCCATGGTTTGAAGTGTGGAAAGAGTTTGATTAAGGCGGAGGAGCAAAGAAGAAACTCCATGAGCGAACAAGCAAGGGATGAGCCTCAGCAAGAAAACCAAAACTCAACAGGGGCCAATCTGAATCTGACTTAGTCCATTGCTGCGGGATGTGGCACCGGGAGAGAATATGAATACTTACTCAGCAAGATATATAGCCGTTGGTCGTAGATCACTAAGGCGCAACGGCTATATATTCCGTCTCTTTTCTTGCTCTATCGATAGAAGCATTCTAGCCTATATATAGAATCTCTATATAGAGAGGAACGATTCCCTCGTCTGAGAACCGCCATTCACGCACGAAACGGAGAGAACCTAAACAAAAATGCAGAACAATAAGGCCCCATGCTCTCCTCTCTCCCCCTTTTTTAGCCAACACCATCAACCACTGTTGTTTTGGTCATTTGAAAAAATCTGATGAATAGAAGGAAAGGAGATCAGAAAGATAGGCGGGCGACTTGACTATTGTATAGGTCGGATGTTTCCGTGAGCAGTAAGCAGCAGATCTCCCCTTATTTTGGGAAAGCTGGTGGCCGCGTGTGAATTCTTTCAAGGCAAGGGGCGGCCTGATTCGTTCGGTAGATCCGGTCGAGGTGGTTTTCGTTTACCAGCGCGTAGGTAGTCTAAGTTCCTATGACCGAGTCTTTCTGGCCCCTGTGAACATCTTTTCTTAATGTATTAAAGAGGGCCTCTCTAACCGGTGAAAAGTGGTGGGTGTCCACTAACGGCCATTCCTGGCTCGGCTCCGATAACGCAATTCCGAGAGGAGTCGGTATAAGGGCACTGGATCCCTTCGGACCTGGAGAACGTGTGACGCTGGGTCGGGGTTTGGTGAACCAACTGGTCGCTCCTCTAGTTGAAGTATCGTGCCCCTTTTTCGTTGCCTAGGTTACACCTTCGGAATACCCCACAAGGGCTTTTCGCTCTACTCCCCCCAATCTTCACTTTACGCCACGCCGACTCTCCGTCGTGGAATTAGACCCAGGGGAATCTCCATAGGAACTAGTCCCTCAGATTTCGCACGTAGGAGATCGAGACACAGCCCCAGGGCTATGGGGAAAGATGTAGATCGATCGTCCTAGATAGACAACTACATAGAGGGTCTCTATAAGTCTATATATTCTTTTATTTCGTTCCCCCCGTAAGATCAATATCACAACCAATGAGGTCTGCAAGTTTCACATCTAAGTAATACCCGATCCGATAGTTTACGATATTTCTATATATCTAACAATTTAACAACAACATTCTAATAAAAGATATTTTTAGATATCGGTAGTTGTCCGGTCGTACCCGAACAATAATATTCCAGAGGGAAATGCACCTAAGATCAAATATTTCGAGCCGGCTTCCGTGGAAAATTCAGACTTTCTTTTTGATGCTGCGATCACA
>NC_142600.1:80200660-80248160 GCF_041222555.1 Hakea prostrata | reverse complement strand
CTTCACAAATCCAAATTTTGCGCCATAGAGCGCGAACCAACATCCGTGATAGGAAAACCAAAATCAGAATGAGGAAGAAAGAGATATCGTGATGTAAGTCCATTATTCCTTGCACTGCAAGCCCGATCTCATCCACTTGAAAATTCGTGTAAAAGTTGGTAATTCGACGGCACTAATAGAGTCGTGAGTTCCGCAGTTCTGGGAGATAATTCCATAATTCACTGGATATTTTCAAGGGCTTTACTTATTTTAAACAAGTACTAAGAAACCAAAAACCAATCTCTCAACATTTTATCGAGACGGAGTCAACTTAACACAAACTATACCGCCTGGCGCGAGGCAAGAATGCTCGACTAGGAGAATAGGAAAGACTTGGTCTATAATCCGTGTCCTCGTTCCGGCTATAGTCCATTCATTAGCAAGCCATCTTCTACGTAACATGATGGTACCACTTGCTTCCATCCGGCTCTTTAATAAGATTCGATTGCCTTTGAATTCTATGATTCCCCTCAGCCTTCAACAGGAAATGTGGAATGCTCACTACCTGGAATTCTCCCGCCTATCACTATCAGTATTGCGCTTCCCAGGAAGAGACTACTCGATGGGGGCTGAAGCCGATACCTCACTATCTGTTATGTACGTGAAACAACCATCAAATAATAGAGGCCGTCAACCAACGCTTTCGGGGCTTTCTTCTCATTCGAAAGAGTGAGATTCTTCTTCGAGATGGGGATTGGAAATGCTTCTATGCGAGATTGCCCTCCACTCATTGCGGGTTTCTATCATAAGGAGGGGCATTATTCGGAAATTGGCGATTAGCATGTTGTGGTTGAGGTGGGTTTAGCCCAACCATCGGCTTCTGGACCGACAAGTAAGCCTTGCATGTTCCGGCATCTGCCCCCCTATTACTATTAAATAAATAAAAAGAGTAGGCATCTCTATAAACCGAGGATTGGGGAGGGGCGGGCTTGGACATAACAGAATTTGCGGGAGTTTCTCATAGCGGCGATCTCTCTTCACCGGCGTTAGATGGCTCACTACCAAGTCCAAGTCTCAGGCAGGCAGGGCCAAGTCCTTATTTGAAGGAAGGCTCGGTTCAATACGTCAATCGACGAGGTCTCTTAGTCCGACCTATTGTATATCTTAAAGATTGACGAATGCGCACCCCATAAATGATTCAATCGACCATCCCTCGGGTTTAGGTTTCATATTCCATGTCTGGTTTGGTGCCTCAGAATAGGCTCAGAATCGAATAGGGTTGAGGCGGGGGCAGATATCGATCTCACTAACCTTGATTGGAATCAACACCCCTTGCCGGTGGTACTGGTTTCGTGGGACGACCAAGCAACTCGGCAACAAAAGAAAGCACAGCCCTTCTCCCCTAAACCCTCAACTCATTAGGGTGTGAGCGCCTTGCCCTCAACTCTCCGATGCTTACTTCGAGGTCTTAGTGCAGTGAAAGCGGGATCGATGCTTATCCGAATAAGAGGAAGGTCTCACTACGACCATCCATTTCAATTCAAAGATAGAGGTTTTGCCACATGTCCCTATATTATGTATTAAGAACGAACTGATATGGAAGGCACGGCATATTATCCAATGATTGGTTTTCGAACATCGGCTTCACCATCTATTAGGGGTGACCATGGGATTTTTATGCAGCAACCCCTAATACAGCCCGGTTCGATCCCCACTATTAGGAAAAGGGAAGAGCATGATTAGCTTGAATCGAGAGCTGCCACTTCTACGTGATCAAAGCTAACTATTGCAAGCGGGTCGATCTAACTCAATCAATTTCCCACTAGCCCACTAGATAGTAAGGCGTCGGGTTGAAGGCGGAGATGCCCTTATTATCCGCAGACGGCGAATCATCAATCGATGCAGAATGCAGAAGGGGAGTATAGAGTTGGTGCGGGATGGGGAGGCCGCGGAGAGGAAGAAATGGCTGGTACGACCGGTATACTGAAGGTTGGGTTCCCGCTGCCTACGTCTCTGTATTGTCTGACCATGGATCTCGGCAGTACAGAGGGAAGTATGCGCGAGCTTTAGTATCATTGATCCATCGGGCATCCTGAATCGTGACTTTCTTTATCCATAAATCTCTTATTCTACTATACCTATCCTTAAAGTTCTTTTGAGTTCCGTTTCGTCTCTATCGGCGGTTCAGTGGAAAGAGCAGAATACTACCTATCTTGGTTTAGGCTAAGCCGCTTATAAAAGTCTCCCTCTTCTAAGTCTTTCTCAGTTCGAAACTAGTTCTCGAGCAGCTCTTAGTATGATTCTTCTGATTCTGGGGTTGATCACGGACTCTTGGAAGGGTAGCGGTGCCAGCTTTTTAGTCCGACATTGCTAGTGCTAAATCCTATGGCTTATCAGTTCTTAGAATGAGTATGCTATTTAGTATCCAGAACATGTGTGTTATATCCGCCAGGCGGTACAGATGTTGATATCCGTTGCATGTCTTCTTATCCTTCAACTCCACCTACTCCTAATAAGAAATAACAAATAGGTGGTTTCTGAGTTTCATAGTCTTTTTTAATAATCTTTATATAACGGGTCGTCCTTGTGCCCGACGGAGAAAGGAAGCCTGATTGAGTTCGTTCAGGCATACAGGCAATGATTGCCCCTGGTCTTACGAGGGCTATTGGTCAAGACAAGCTTCCTCTTCTGACCTTCCTCTACCCCGATGTCGAGCCAAGCTACCTCTTTGCTTCCTTACCTCCTCCATGTCCTCTTTGACTCTTGCTTTCTGTACCCCTTGCTTACGATCCGAGAAAGCCATGGCTTCTTGCTTCACGCATTCTCTTTCCCGCCTCTCAACTTCCCTTGCTCTGTCTGGATAGGATAGCCCATCTCACTTCACTCGCCTTTAGCCCCCCTACTATTCACATTAGCCCATGTTCTAGTACCACTCGATAGTCTGCCACCTGGAGCAGAGAGCACTTCCTATTTGAGAGAAGAGAACCACCTGGTAATACGAAGAGACTCTTCGGAACCGAAGGAATACCACTCAAGAGAGCAACCACGGGACCCATGCTTTCCTTCCTACGCGCTCCTTCTATTGAGCTAGCCCAGCTTCTTCTGTCCGAAAAATAGGATCAATTGTTGGTCGAGCTGATCTACGAGCAAATAAGGAACTCCAGAGCTAGCGCGAATCCGTTGCGCTAACGCACGCGCAACTCCTTCTTGCTTGGTCGAGAGTAAGTCAGATTCAGATTGGCCCCTGTTGAGTTTTGGTTTTCTTGCTGGCTTTGAAAAACCACCTTGAGGTTGAAAAAGGATTGGCGGATCACCTCTCAGAAAGGGAGGGACAGAGGGGCACCATGCAAGAGAGACGGAGGAACTCAGTAGGGAAGCGGGGAGAGAGAAGAACCTGAGAGATGAATTGAAGAGGCACCATCCATCCCTAGGGCAGGGTAGAGTCTCAGACGGAGGCAGGCCACCCTGCTAGAAGGTTTTTTAAATCCTGGCCTTCTTATGAGTAATCATGAATTCTGATGTTATTAGTTTAATAGTCTGAGGAAATGCGTACCTCGATCGCTTCACACCCCGGCGGTCTCTATGGCCTTATGTAGTCCGAAGGCCTCTTTAAATCTGTCGATAGAATGTCTATCTGGTGTCTTAAACGCTTACTTAACACAGTGTGAAGCGAGCTCAAAGACCGTTTACTTCATATTCAAGTGGTTTCGTATTACTCTATTTGATCTGTCGTCCTCCTCATTATAGAGATATAGGGGGGCTAGGCCTGACCCCTAAGCCCTCTATACAAAACTGGAAGTAACCCACCCAAATCAAGAAAAAAGATTAGACAATCAAGCATTACATTCACGAATAGAAGGGAGTCCTAAGCGATCATCAAAAAACGCCAGCTTGACTGCGTTTGGAAGTAGAGATTGATCCTCGAATCTTGCTGAGACTTGATTATTAGATGCTTCTTTGGCAAGCGCGTCAGCCACCTGGTTGCACTCTCTATAGGCATGAGAGACCGTAGCATTTAGAATATGAATTTTTATTTTGTATATCTCACCAGAAATACCATAGGTGCCAATTATTGCAATGATGAGCATTGATTTGATTAATCAAAAACATAGAGTCACATTCCACCACTATGTTTGAGAGGCCCATTTCCCTGCAAAGCTTTAGTCCTTCTAAGAGAGCAAACAATTCAGCCAGATTCTATTTCAGATAACCCAGATAACCATAGTAGGAAGCAAAACATAAGATCAGATCACCTTTGTCATTGCGAGTCACTCCTCCTCCACCACTGTTCCCTGGATTTCCGCAGCTGGAGCCGTCTGTATTTCACTTTTTCTTTCCTCTCGGTGGTTTACACCATCTCAGCAGCCGCATCTGTTTACGGGGAGGGATCGAATCCACTAAGTTTAGAACTTCACATCTTCTTTTTTCTGAAGCTGAACACGGCATCTTGGGATTCATTTACCTTCCAATGTCTTTTTGCCAATTTAGCAACTTCATCTTTAGTTGCAACGGATTAGATGATCTTCCTTCAAAGACCAAATGCTTTCTTTCATTCCAGATCATCCATAAAGCGATAGACGGAGCCAACGAAGCAAGAATGCCCACTCTTGAGTGAGATCTGAATCTACTCCACCAGTTACAGCACCTCTGTATCAAGGATTCATTATCAATTAAGCCGAAACTAAATACAGCGGCCAACCAACTCCAGATCATTTTAGCCAAGTCACTGCTTATGAAAAGGTGATCAACATCCTCAGTCCCTTTATTCAAACAACATCTGCAGGCCGAGGGTAAGGCCACACCTACTTTTTGTAGATTAGAGTCGACCGGGATCTGGTAGTTAATGGCTTTCCACCTTTTTATCGAAATTTTGGATTTTGAGAGCTTTGAGCTTTGTTCCACAGTTTGGCCGCCCAGCTAACTGATTGATTTTGATTACGGCAATACTCCCATGCTGATTTGACCGAGAATTCCCCAGTTGTATTTAACGACCAGACTAGTCTATCCTTAATGTTAGAGTGAATCGAAAAGGACTTAGGAGCATTCTCAGTAAGATAGGTGATTACCTCATAAGGTATCGTAGGATGGGCCCAAGTGCCATCAGATCAGGTTGGAAGACTTCTTTCACCTTCACTGCAGCATTTTCAGGAATTGTGAATATATCCATAAGTGGAGTCCCATTAACCCAATTATATCGCCAGAAATCACAATCACCAGTGTCAATTAACCATCTACGTTGGGCCAACACATTCGGCAACACGAGAGCTATGTCTTTCCATAATGACGAATGGTAAGGCCTGACCTCCGCTGCACTTGGGTGTAGATTAGAAATAAATTTCTTCCACATAAAATCAGCCCAAATCCCCTCCCCCTTTAGAAGTGTCCAACCCATTTTGTATCTGAAGCTCTGTTGTATATCTGCCATCCTTCTCAGGCGCGGAACGCCCTCCTTTATTGGTCTGCACACCCTTTCCCAACTGATCCAATGGTGTTTATCACCATATTCCCCTTCTCCCCAGAAGAAGCTCGCCATGATTTTTTCAATTCGCCGGGGGACAGATGCAGGTACAGAGATAGATGCCAAGATATGTATGGGAATACTATAGATGACATGCTTGAGGAGTGTTAACTTGCCGCCAAGAGAGATGAGCTTTGCCTTCCATCCCGCCAATTTTGCCTGTATCTTATCAATTTAAAAGCAAAAATATTCAAGCTTTGGTCTGCCCTTTATGATGGGTGCACCAAGGGCGTGAGGAAAGGCACGCGAGCTCTTTGGAAACCTGTACAGGACTTGACTATAGAGGCTCGGTTAGGTGGGGCTTTGTCTGAGATGAAAAAGCAGCTTTTTTTATGGTTTTTTCATTTCTGTCCCGAGGGGGCCGGAGGTCCCACCGAATAACATCCATAACTTTCTCTTCAGTCGATTTCCTGCCATTGCAGAAAACTATGGTATCATCCGCATATAGCAGATGGGATATGATTCCGCACTTTCTTGGCACTTTGTAAGCACAAGTTTGTTGCTCCATGAAGAGCTTGGTCAACCATCTACGTTGGACCTCTTCCGCAAAAATGAATAAAGTGGGGGAGAGGGGGTCACCTTGACGAATTCCTCTGGTTGGTGCCCAAGAAATGGCCACATTGACAGCCGTTTACCATGACAGAGAACCATGCAGAAGATATACTATTGTTGATGAGCAGCACCATCCTGTCATCGAACCAAAATATCCGAAGGACAGCCAGGAGAAAGTCCCACTCCAATCTGTCGTAGGCTTTCATCATGTGACGCTTCAAGATTACATTATGGCCAAAGCATCTTCTATCAAGATCCTGCACCAGTTCGTGGGCCAAGGCGATCTTTTGCGAGATAGACCTCCCCTGAACAAAAGCACCTTGCTCGGGGGATATGAGCTACGGCAAGATCCTGCAAATACGAGAATGTTTCACTTTAGTAATGATCTTGTAAACAAAGTTACATAGACTGATTGGCCTGAAGTGCGAAAACTCCGTTGGATCCTCCCTTTTCGGAATAAGAGAGATCAATGTTGAGTTGACTGCTTTCGGAATCTTGCCTCCTGAGAAAATTTCTCTCACAGCCGCACAAAGATCCGATTTGATAATGTCCCAGCAGGAAACATAAAAGTGACCCGAAAATCCATCAGGTCCCCGGGTCCCGTCTGCATTCATGTCCACAACTGCCTCTTTAATTTCCTCATCTGATGGCATATTAGACAATAAAATATTTTCCTCCTCAGTTACCAACTTCCACTTTGAGATCACCTAAAGAATGTTCTCATCAATGCTATGCTCTTCAGAAGAATAAAGAGATTTGAAGTAGTCAACTGCCAAGTTTTGAATGGTGCCCATGTCTTCCGTCATAGATCCATCTGCACAACGAGCACGCGTAATCAAAGCTTTCTTCCGTTTCACCATAACAGATGTATGAAAGAATGGAGTATATCTATCCCCTTCCTTCAACCATTTCACTCTCTACTTTTGCCTCCAAAATCTTTCTTCTTGCCAGAGTACCTTCTGGTGATCATCTTTGGCCTTTTGTAGATCAGCCAGCATAGGCTTGATCCGACCAACTGCAACAACAACTCGGCACTATTCAAATTATCCTCGGTTTACCTTGTTGAAAATATTCCCGAAAGAATTTATTTTCCAATCTTTAAGGCGCCACTTCAACCTTCAACACTTACGACAGAAAAATTCAGTTCAGTAAGAGAGCCTTGCATAGGAGCAGCCCAAGAAGAGCGAACACAGTCAAGAAAAGACTCGTCCAGCAGCCACATTTTCTGAAACTTGAACAATCTTGGAAAATGAAAAGGATCAGAATTATGTTGAATCAAAAGAGGGGAGTGGTCCGAAAACATTCTGCTCAAGTGAAGAGTATCTGGTTTGCCAAATGAGAAAGCCCATTCATGATTAATGAAGACTCTATCCAGTCTCGCCCAAATACAGCTTAGGCCAGCCTGGTTATTACACCATGTAAAACGGGAACCAGAGAAAGCAGCATCCACAACTCTCAAGTTGTTAACACACGAGATGAAGTCATCCATAGCAGCTCTATCAGGGGGGCGATCATCTATCCGAGACTAAGGCTACCGCTACCTTAGATCCAAGCCTTTCTTTGAACCATGGCTACCTTACTACTACTACTAAAAGCCCTGAGTATAAATAAAGAAAAAAAATTCTTATCCAATTCAAATTCCAAAAACAACTGGATGAATATCTCATATGCCTTTCATTCCAAGGTTGAATGAGATAAATAGCTCCTTTCTCGGGAATCCTATCAAGAATATGCCTTTATACACATACACAATTCCACATCATTGTACACCTTTCCACACCCCCCAATGTCAGACCCAACGGTTGTCAGACGCCTCATAATCCGTTGTTTTGGGAGGGATATAATTCGTTTGGTAGTAAGGGTGGGTCTCATTGGTATTCATAACAATCATGTAGTTGGAGCTAATCGGATTCTTGGTTTCTGGGAATAGATATCATCATGTGGAGAGGATCGAATAATGAAACTAGTCTGCCGCCCTTGTATTAATGGAAGAAGCTGTGTACCGGGCGCGGTGCGTTGGAGTTCTTGATCGAGACCTAGTGGAGCCCGGGGTAGGCCACTTAGACGTAAAGGGGGGCGACGTCGATCATCCGTCACGTCGGTATCCGTATGGTACCGTGGTCACCTCTAATTACAGTGGCTGTGTTGAGATGGAGAAAGCGACATTGCTCCAGAAGTTGCCTATGTCGGTCGAATCTACGATCCTCGCGTTACACCTTCTCTTTGTGCTTGCTCTAACCGGGTTCAGATTGAAGTGGACAAGCATCAATCAACTATCGTCCTCGACCTGTATGCCAAGCCTTCCCCAGTTTCTGTCCTTTGACTTGGAGCTATCTGTTCGGCTCATTCTGGATCAACGGGTGCTTTTAGTATTCCATAACCTTCAGCGCGTCTCCTCTCTTCCGTCTTTAGCCCTCTTAAACGCTAGGTGCCGAAGGTTACTCCCTGCCAGTGTGTTTGACTTCTCTCCTAACTAGCTTGCTACCCGGGAAGCTCCTCTGCTTGTACCTCCTTGCACTCAACTGGTTTGGCATAGGGGGTTGCTGGGGGTAAGCACACTCAAGTCATAAGGGGGAAAGCTTTCCTGGGCCTGACGGCGCCCGGGGCCTTCCCAGCACACTTTCGAGGCTCGCCCCGGCACCCTTTGGTTCCTCCTGTCCCTCTTCTGAACCAGGATTTACGGTCTAATTCTGAAAGTTTCATTTACCTGTTTTCATCAGGCTTCCTACTTCACGATCGTATCTCCCCTATCCGCCAGGAAGTACGGGTCCCGGTCCCCCTTAGACGTAAAGGGCCCTCTTTTGTGCCCTATTTGACGCTTTTAGGTTCCGGTCCCCCGTGTGCCTGACGACCTCTCCTATCGATTTAGTCTGCTCTTTCGACTCGAACGGGTAGCTCTCGAAAAGGGGGAAGTTGATGATTTTTTTGGGGGCGGTCCTTTCCCTCTTCCCGTACTTTCTAGGCACTCTTACGTCCGCCGTTAGCTCGGGGGGATTTTGGGTTGGCGATCTCATCTGTACTCTTTCTCTCAGATGTATTGACACAACCCACACCCCCCTTACTCCATAGGGGACCGAACTTGACTCCTGTGAAACAAGCGGCCAGGAAGTTCAGACCCGCACAACCTATCACTTGAGGCATAAGTTGAACAATTATTGGCTGCCAACTTTATCCGAACTGAGAAGCATCCAGATTGGTTAGCAAAGGTCGTGCCGGTAAAGAAAAAGAATGGGCGGATTCGTCTTTGTGTCGATTTCCGGGATCTCAACAAGGCCTGTCCCAAGGACGATTTTCCCCTGCCCAATATTATGATTTTCATTGATCATACGGCAGGGTACGAGATGTTTAGTTTCATGGATGGATACAGCGCGCTTCGTCCTACCTAAAAATTAGTACGAGATCGCTTCCTTCCCTCCCTTTGAAGTGCATTTATCAGCTCCCCGAGTCAGACGAAAGAGGGCGAAAGGCCCACTACTTCTTCATTCATGGCCTATTGATTTGTTTGATTTATCTCCCTCATTCGACCTGAGGCAAAAGCGCCAGTCATACAAAGAAAGGTTCTATCATGCAATGCATAACGGGCGGGCCTCCTATGGATTCCTCCAACTCAATGAATGAAGGGGGGAGTATGAGGTAACGTAGTTCTATATGAAGATTCAAAAAGGAAAAGGGTCAAACCATATCTTACTGAAAAATCTGACTGAATGAGGAAGAGCTCTTTATGTGGTCTCACTTTACCACCATCTGAAATGCGCGAAACTTCGATTGGTGGAAGCCAGTCCATGAAGATTCTCCCTTTTCTTACGTGCAATTCCCCTCTTTCGGTAAGCATCCAGTATCTCAGCAAATGAACATTTCTCTAAGCTTATCCTGTAGCTTATACGTCGTTTGAAAGCTGCTCCAAGGATCCAACGAATAGCTAAGGTTTGTTGACGATCCCTGGCTACAATCCCAGGGACATCATAAATAGTACCTGCGACTCCTACTTTTTCCACTTCGCATATGGGCTTTATATTCTCTACGGCGTCAACCATAAGTTTGATTACATCGCGTTCAGTTCGAGCTGGGCGATGAAAAGTTTGATAAACAATAGCACGAACTCTCGTTCTTTTACCTTCTTTCATGCGAAAGTTGACCAACTTCTTGATCAATTGTTTTTGCTCACCATCCAAGCCCCCCATATAGCTGAGAATTTCCGAGCAATTGGAAGCCGCTTTCGATGACGAGGCCGAGTTATTGATATTACGCGATCGTTACTGTCCATCTTTATCAGCCAACTCCCCTGTTTCCATCTTTCAGAGTCCCATAGCTTTCAACTGAGCGGCAACTAATCCGTAAGCTGTCTTCTTATGATGGGCTGCAGGAGATTGAGAAGAACAAGAGGCTCCTGCAGCCATTCGCGTAGGGTTGTGGCATCCGTGTCCGTGTCGGCAGACAGTTCCAGATCGTTTGAAAGAATGTTGTCTGCAATCTGGGTATCTTCCATTTCAGGAAAATGAACGGATAGCCGCCTTTGCCACGGTCGCCTTTCACACCGATCACGAACTTGCTCTAGAATGAAAGTGTGAATAGAATTTCATTACCTCACGCTGCTGTAGTTCGGCTTCGGGATCGGCGTGGGGAACTTCCGCCGGTTCTGGCGCCAGCGGGGGCGCCTCGTGAGCCGCGTTAAAGATCCCTTGTATAAACTCAAGTAAGTCAATATAAGGCATGCCAAAGACTGTGTCCTTTTCCAGTATCTATAGAATGAGCACTGTGAACTATCTGCTTCAAAAAGATAGTTTAGAAACATGTAAAAAATGAATTATTATTATAATATGTAATAAAATCAATCATTCCTGTATTCTGTACTGATATGAATTTCATTCTCTGTCGACTTACTGACTGACACTGAGTTACTTACGGATTCTTTTTATGAAAAGAAATTTCAAGAAAAAAAAACATGTGGAAGAATTTTTTTTTGCTGAATAGCTGTCTTTCTTTTAGAGTTGCTTATGGAGTGAAGTGACTGCCTCTCACCCGAAAGGCAGGAACGTAACGTCCTTTAAAGCGCATATGAGTAGTCATTCCTGTTATGAAGAGGCATTCCCCTTTAGTTTGCAATGCATTTCTAAGCTGCTTTCTTGCGATGTACTGATACACCCGTCTGGTCGGCTCGTGTCTCTTCTGGAAGTCGATAGTGAACTTCTCAGAGAAGCCCATAGCTCTATCAGACCCTTCTTTTTTTTATTTGTTGAACATCGAATTTGTTCCAATAATAGTTTATGCAGCAGATTCTCAAGAACCAGCGGCTGATCTGGGTGAAGGCGGTAAGCTTTGGCAATCCTCTGCCGACTATGCCTGATTCTACTTCTGCAGATGCTGATCCGCCTACTTACTCTAATAGTCGATCGTGAAAGCATCATTTCACCGGTATAGGAGAAGCAAACTGAACGATTTAGAATGACATTTTCTTAGCGAAAAAATAGAAGTGTAATCTTGCACCTATATCAGATACAACCTCTCAACTTGTAGATTCATCGTAAATTAACAGTGTACTTCTGCAATGAGGCGGATAGGGGAATGAAGTGAACAAGAAGAAGAAAACCACTTTTCTTCGATGGAAAAGAATGAATTGATTGATAGACTACTTCATGATGGCCGCCCATGAGATCGCACGAGACTACCTTTCTTACAACAATAGCTTACGCTTACCAAGCCTAAAAACTAAGACAACTTCCAACCTAGGACTTTTTGCTTAATCTTCCACTATGAAGCCATTGTTGCTACCTATACTTAGACAAAACTCTTTTAGGAAGAGGGAAAACTGATAGGATTATGGACCAATCCGACCTTACTCAAGCTGAAGAAGGAGAGCGGGGAGGTAATATTGATTTAATAGATCTAGTTGCTGCTAGCCGATGAACCATCTCTAGTGGGTAGGGGGAGTAGCAATCCACCACAATGCAATTGGTGTGCTTCTGTCCGTAAGTTTAACCTCGGCTGGGTCGGTCGCCAGAAAGAGAATGAAATATATCCCCATGAGAGGCCCAAAACTCTTGATAGAATGCCCGGAAATGCCCTTAATAAATAAAAGAATATTCAGCAGGTGGGGCCAGTGGTTAACCCGCGAGGGGAGCGATCCCTTCTGGAAAGATGGACATTGTTTAGAGTATTTACAAAGCCTGACAAAGGAGGTAGGCCCTACTTGATTCGATTCCATCTCGAAAGCATTGAAAGTATAGCGCTATGGCTGCTTAAGGTTAAGTGAAGGCATCAAAAGCCGCATAAGCAGATGAAGCGGATTCATTCCCTGACTCAAAGGCTACAAGCCGTCAGCTTGAAGTGCGCTCCAAAACATAGGCTGAAACAAGAAAAATAAAGCATCGGGTCCTGAAAGAAGACCGCACAGCACAACAAACCGCTAAACCATGTGCGTGATTGCTCGCGACTGTATTATAAAGAGCTTGACTTGTGCTCTAAGACGGTTTTGTCCGATCTGGCAAAGCTGGCTCAATGGCACGCTCGTGCTTCTTTCGAGTGAGATGTCCATCCCAGGCAACCATCTCTTCCTTGGCATTCCCGTATCCGTCCAACCTTGATCTGCTACCTCGGAACTCTCAATCTGATCTGGAAACTTTCCTTCGTTTGGTACATGTGGACTAGTAACTGACACAGGAGCATCTCCATCTCGATCAAAGTTTGATGTCTCGATAGCAACAGCCAAACCCTTCTCTTTGTCAGCTCGATCTGCTCTTGTTCCTGTAGAGGAATGTGGAACAAGGATTCTCACAAGTATAGAACAGAATGCCTCTTGCTTGGTCTCTTCCTTGCCACTATCATTTCAATCCGCTACTTCCATGATCAATGTGGCAGGGTAAGTTTCCTTGCTCGGTATCCGGTATAGCTTGCTTTGCTCACTCACTAGGGCTGGAGGGCGGGAGTGGAATGGTATGGTAAGACCCATGGCAAGGTATGCTTTCTCACTGACGCTAGGGAGAAGTAGTTGGATGCAGTGACAGAGCAATCGGGATCCGTACTTTGTCATCGATCCACATCCCGCAGCAATGGACTAAGTTATCGGCCAACCGGTCCTTTCCTATATATTTAGTAATATATAGTACTATCACGACTATAGTGCCCTAGTTCAAACAGCTTTCCTTTCCGCTGCTTCGTCAATGGAAGACGCGTTAGTGATCTATTCTCTGCCGAAAGAGTCAATTGTTAGAGCGGGCGATACAGAAACCACAGAAAGAGAGAGAGGCGGGGGCCTAAGTCATGCGCGGTAGAACGAACAAGGTAGCTTATGCTTTGTTATCAATGTTATTTGCTACGCTTTAGCATTGGCTTCAAGGCTGAAATATTGAATGCTTACGGAGCTTGCTGCTTTGTAACCTAAGCGGTATAGCTAACTAAGCTTACTCATCAAGGGCCGAACTCTTGCTAGTTCTCGAGCGTCAGCCAACGTTGGGCGGCTAGGCAAGCTATCCTAAGTAACAGCACATTGCTAGTGTTCGGCTAGCTCGTATAGTAAGACGAAGGCGAGACAGGCTTTAGGCAGCGAGCCCTATAGCAATAGACATTTGGGACCGAAGCAGCCAGAGGGTTGCTAGCTCCGCTCTTTCCTTTTGCTTCTGGACTTTTCCCCCACTCTTTATTGGCTCGTGTAGTATACTGAACTCGTTCCTCGCTACACGGCCGGCCTAGAAGAGGGTTGCCTAGTCCTATAGCCTATGCTAAGGTGGGGCGAGCTAGCAACACCAGTAGCTGCGTATACGCAGGCGAAAGGGCAGCACCGTGAAACCATCCATATAGCGACATCTAGGCACCGTCAGCAGCCGGGCAGCAGACGCACCAGAAACTCAACGCCACTATTCCTGTTGATTACCAAGCGCTTTCTAACTTAGCCTTTATTAGATTAGTCACTAAGCTAAGCCGGCATACTAAGAAGTCACTAAGGCCGGCATAAAGTGACTAAGCGGCTGCTTTCTTTGGCATACAGCACTGTGTATGACTTAGGTAACACGTCAGTTACCACGGCACTCTTTGTCTTCAATGTTGCCTTTCTCGGGATATAGTCCGTATCCGTACTCGCAGTAGGTAGCTTGCTACCAAACCTTACTCGGTAGGTGCACTCACTACAGGAGCTGTAGCGTGACAAACTCGTTGTATGGACGGTAACACTCACAGCGCTTCGCTTCACTTGCTTTCCGGACCCGGCGGGAGTGTACCGTATCGTTTCCTTTCAGTCGAGTGGGCCTTACGTTTTGCTTGCTTGGCTCCCTGTCCGCTTGCTTTCATGTACATCTTCTTCTCTCCTGGCTTGCGGAGTTGTCTTTCCCGTGTTCCCGCTCCGGACAACCCGAATGGTTGTCTTGACTCGAATGATCGTTCGCTCCCTTTCAGGGCCTTGAGTGGAACCGAGCTTGCAAAGCGGCGTGAAAGCGCTTAGCCGTTAAGAGCATCAAGTAAGTCTTCGACTTCCTCTGCCGGCACTCTGAAAGGTATTCTTTATAATGTTAATAAGCTAGTCCGAAGCCAGTAAAATAATAAAAAAAACCATACTTATTGCTTGGTTTTAGGGAATAAGGCCTTATGCGTGTGTGCGCGTGTACCGAAAGAAATGTGTTCTATGGCCTCGGAAAGGGCTGAAGCGACAACGCTTTCTCTTACGATAGAAAGGGGAAGCGGAAGCAGAAGCTGCGGGTCGTCGTGTTAGTGAACGCATAAAAAAGAGTGTCATCCGAGACAGAAGCTAACGAAAGACAGCGAGCTCAACGAAACAAGCGGGGGGTAGCAACTAGATTAACGCGGAAAGGGAATCGGTAGGTTACCGCTCAGCCTTAGCTACTCCATGAAACCCAAGCTCGGTCAGCAAGGGAAACTCGGGAGAGGGAGCTATGTATTCCGTCTCTCGGCAAGGGAAGCAAGCGGAACCGCCTTGCCATCGAACTGGTCTCTGCAAGAATTTACCCGAGCTCTAAACCTTCAGGTCAAGGCTCGGGGGAAAGGTGCTAGTCGACCTTACAGGTCTCAAGGCGCCGGTCGGACTTCTCCTCCATGTCCTTGAGCTTGAGCCTTCGGTGTGCAAGACTCAGGTCATATGTCCCTTGAACACAGAGGGAGAATCGGGTATTGGTTCTATAAGGACACATGTTCTTTTTCATGTCTTTATAAAGCCTATCGGGAAAGGAAAGATTTCTTGCAAAAGTAAGGAGCGCACAACGCTCATTTAGGATGCAAAAAAGATAGGTTAGACACTCACTGAAAGGCAAAGAGTTCCGGTCCGAAGCTTTTCACTTCCTTTTTCGACTTCAAGATGTGGATCATTCGATCTTTGAAGGTTGCTATGAAATTCCTGCTAGCTTAGAATCCTTCTTGATTATCGATATGCTTGCCCTTTACCTAGCTGTCTGGATTCCATTTCGAGATGCGTTGATAAAGCTTTGATAGGAATCCGGAATCCTCAGCCAACTTACAACTCTCCGTTGGTGTGCTTTCGCAAGGTCTCTACCTTCTTTCTCTTTGGGTTTCCCGATAGGGATTGGGATTGATAAATAAAATTTCGAGTGTCCTTATCAAAGATCTCTCGAATCCGCTCTGAGGGCGGGGAGTGAAGGAGCGAAGCGACAGAGCGAGCAAAAAAGGAGAGAACGACCCAAGGACATAGAGAGGGCCTTGAGACCCTATGGGGTCGGCTAATCCGTGCTCTTAGTCAATAAAGAAGGACGGACGGTGCGCAATATGAACTTCTTTGGCGTCCTTCGGACCGAGGACCAAGGTTGAAGGGTTTCTTTCCGAGGTTTTATACCATCTTACACGTTGGGTGGCTTCCTTCTATCTGTGGAACCCGACATTGATGGGTTTTGGCCCATGTCCGCAACGAAAAGCCTTCCAAATTTAGGATTTCAGAAAGAGAGAGCCGCGACACAAAAGGAGGTGAAAACCGAAAGACATGGAGGTCGTAGACCGAAGTGACATAGGGAAAACAGAGGGGGCGCAGCCCGAGGAATGGTCGAAGACCTTCAAACATGAGGGCGAAGGCCGAAAGAAAGGGAGTGGAAGGGATACGGGACCTGAGTGAAACCGCCTTTTTTGCCTTTCTTTGAGCTCGGGGACAAGTCCGACATGAAAGACTGGTGAACTCTTTTTCTGGTCCCTTTCTCTGCGGAACAACATGCCCTTGGGATCTTTGCTCGACTTAAAGTTCGGGGTAGCTAAAGCTCCCTTTTATCGGGACGTTTTTCCACGGTCCAAGGTCACGGAACAAGTCCATGGAACACTTGACCCTAAGGGTCCCGCTTAACACATGTCGCATATCTTTGGCACATCCCCTGACGTCAATAAAATAGCATAGACATAGATTGATGGACAAGTGCCAAATGCCACATAAGAAGCTTTTATTGACCCTTTCCTTCGTCACCTGTTCCTGCTTGACTTTGTCCGCTTACATCTCATTCTCGTTGTCTGGGGAGGCTTTTGGCCACACGCTCAAAGGGATAAAAACCGAGGGCCTTAAGGTTCCACTCGTCATAAACTGACGAGCTTCGGCGGGGCCTAACTCTGGAAGGTTGCTCTGGTTACTTGGAAGGTGAAAGCTCAGGGTGGCTAGAAGTGAAGTCGGATAGCGAAGAGAAGACTTTTGCACTTTCTACGCTTCAAGGCAAGCGAATCGAAGAAAAAGCACTTCTCATCGGAATAGGAAACAGTCTCAGGGAAAGCGGCAGGGGTGTAGGCTCTTGGAAACCCGGACACTGCTCCTGCGCAATCAGAGAAAGAAGAAAAGTAATCCATCTCCACATTCTTAAGGCGAACCCCTAAAGGTAAGTTCACTTCGGGAATCAATACAATAAGACCTTTTCACTCTTTTCCTCTATCTGTGTACCCCCCTAGTCTCCCGAAGGTGTATTAAGTAAGGGCTTTACCCGGACCGCAATTCTTGACGTGAGAAAGGAATAGCGTAAGGTCCGACCTTTTTCATCTTGTGGGTAAATAAGCTCTTAGGCCTTCCGTCCGTCTCCGGCTGTGAAAAGCATTGGCAGTCTAACTTCGTTACCCTTCTCCTCGTCTTAGGAAGCTCCTTTCTTTAATATAAAGAAGGCTCGAAAGCAAGCGTAACGGAGCCCAACTAGCTCACTACGACAACGAACAAGAACGACTACGCTATGAGTGCTCGCTTTGCATAGATAGCATTGCAAGCTCTTATAGTCGAGCAGTGCTCACTAGTCAGCTCACTAGTCAGGTTGATAGGAGATGAAGTTCCAGTAGGTCGCCACTCCCTTCTTTGGAGAGGTCTTCCTAATCCGAGCTTCCGTCGTCTCTTTGAAAAGGAAAGAGTTACCATGCTTAGCAGCGGCGGCCTGATGAACGCTTGTGTCAGGTCCAGTGTGTGCTTCCAGTTTGAACCCGTCCGCGGTTAATGAAATGACGCGATGGGGCACACCTGCCTCTTCAATTAATCTCACTACGCAGTAATAGAGGATGGAGCAAAGCGGACCAGAAAGCAAGCAGTTTAGCCTTCGCGCGAAACAATTCTTTTAAGCGAGTGAAGTCACCCTTAGAATAGGAATCGTTTTAATCACAAAGATCTATTTATTTAAAGATGCCAATAATCGTCCTTGATTCGTAGGTAGATGTTTTGCATAGTCTAGTTTTGTAACCAAGTCAGTAGCCTTTCCTTATGATCTTCTCCTCGTTTTCATTGGGTCACGAAGGCTTCTTCAGCCTCTGTTCTAGCTTCCTTCCCCCGCCGTATGTGTTCATTACCAAATAGCGAGGGTCGGACAATAAGTAGGCGCTAATTTTTCTCGGGTGGAACTTTCCGCACTCCGTCCTAGGGGAAGGAGCGGAAGTCGAAATCCAATCTACGGTTCAATCTCATCAAGGCTTTGGTTGGGGGTGAGCACTGACTTTCTTTGTTATTATAAAAATAAAAAGCCATCTCTTGTTAGTGGAATGGCTAGGTGAGCTGGAAGAACTGGGCTCTCTATCCTTGTTCACTTCCTAACAGCCTTTATGCCGCATCAACAGTAAAGGGACCCTTTGTCTAAACAAAAGGCAGAAGTCCCACGTCAGTCTGATTCTGCTTTCACTCTTCTCAAGGAAGGAGGCCACCGGGAGGTCTTTGCTTTTCCTGTTAGAGATGCTAGTTTTTTGTAATAACTGCTCTGCAGATGTTTTCAGGAATAAGAGAAGACGGTGCTCTTTCATCAGCCCTTTGGCTATTTGCTTGCGATAAAAAAAGAGTGAATTGACCCGAGCCAACAACTCTTGTTTTTTCTGACCCCTCAGATCTCGATCATCACTCTACGATGATAGTGAAACTTGAGTGAGAAATTACATAGATAGACATCTTTCAAAAAAAGGTGTCTGATCCCATTTCTTTGGCTTTCAACTGAAGCCCTCATATCGAGTTAGCCTAATCAAAGCCGTAACTCCAGTAACACACATATCCTTTTCTCAAAGTTGAAAAGTGAGGAGCGAAAGCAACTCGACTCTAAAGGAGAGGAGCGACTTAGATTGAGAAATTACACCATGATCCCTATTTTTTCGTAAGACTTTGGATTCTGGGTCTCCGTTTTTCGAAACAATTCGAGGAAGGAGAAGAGGAGTTCTTCCTCTTCTTTATATATATACACAATTAGATGAATAGCCGCATCGAATAAAGGAAGTAAGAGGAACGAACCATCTGGCTGCTCAATGAGGAAGGCCTCGCCTTTGTTTTTAGAACAGGCGTTCCCTGTTCGACGTTCGATTGATTGGGGCCGGGCCATCGGAATTCTACCTACTGAGTAACATGGTTCACACAAGGACGGGACCAGGTAGCGTACCCTGTAAGGACCTGTATGGTACCTACCTACGGTTTCATGCTTCTCCTGAGCCCTCCCGTACTCCAGTCCGGGAAAAGGTTATCCCTTGTGTAACGAATCGCTTCTTTAAATAGGAGCTTCCTCCCCTGCCCGCGAACCCCTCCTCTCTTTCTTTCCATTCTCAAAGGGCGTCTTATGTGGTCTGGTCCGCCCATTAGTTCTTCTCTATGGTTTCTTTTTAGATTTAGTAGAAAGCCTGGTTTAAGCTTGGGGTGTCCCCATTTTCTTCATACTCGATAGAAGCGCCGAGAAAGGCCAGTCGGCGAGCCCTACGGCTATTTATTCAGCCAATTGCCTCATTAGGCCCGACGTAGACAAAGAGGTCAACGAGGTCTTTCATCTCTACATTGCAACCATATCAGTCTTTCTTTCTGAAAAATTGCCACTGCCTTCTGTGTTAAGACTTCATTGTATTCCGCGAAAGCTTCTTCTCCCACAAGCGCCGGGTTCGGATCATTAGGCTTTGCCCAACCTCCCCTCAGGGATCGCGGAGTCAGGTAGATCAACTACTTGTACATATCTCCTGGCAAAAGAATATCCCCTCACTAAACCTCAAAATATCCCATCCCGAGGTCTTAGCCGAGACTTGGCTTGTAGCCTTTTGGTCTTTCTTTTCTCGTTTTAGTAAAAGGCCTCCGGCCGCAGCAAGGCTATCTTTAATTCCAATTTTCAATTATGGAAATGCATTCCTCTGTATTCTATTGTGCTCAGCGAACGGATAAAGCCCAGGATGGGAAGTAGCATCTCTTTCGGAGTTGAATCGGGAATCCTACTCTAAATAAGAATCGAATCACGGGCTCTCAGGTGGCAAAGGTCTTCCTTACCTTACCGCTTTCCAGTCATCCATGCAGCTCCTACAATAAAAGGGTCTTCGGCCAGCTTTCCAGAAAGAAAGAAAGGAATTACTAAATACAGAAAGTACTTAAGGTAAGGCTATTAGGCATTCGGATCTTCCGTCCGGAATTCCGGAATAAAGAATGACTTAAGAGAAGTTGAAAGTTGAGAAGAGGAAGTTGGCTTTCTCGTCAGAGGGAAGACAAATAGCGTATCCCTTTCAGAAAGACCCTTTCTTCTTTCTTTTCTCTTCTCTTGGTCAACGAGAGTTTTTTGCTTTCTTCTTTCAATTGACTGCTCTGGTTCAGAAACTGTCTCCACATTGAAAGTGAAACATGTAAAGTGACGAGATATAGTTTGTGATCTTGATTGAGTCTTATTCTCTTTTCGTCGAGATTTCCTCGGTAAATGTAGAAGATCGAAAGATGGGATTCAGGAAAGTAGGAAAGGATCCAAGAGGAAGTCGGGTTGCGGTGAGCCCCGCCCAGCGGAGACGACCAAGGTCTAGTAGCGCCGGTTCTTTGACATGCCCAGGTGATCCCTTCTGACTAAGTGACGAAAGCTTGAACTCGAGTTAAATCTTGTCTGAGTTCAGATGAGAGGATTGGGTTCGGTTTCAGTGAGATGTGTTCTCCGTAAGTTTCCGCGTCAAGGAACAGACAAGCTCTCAGGGAATAATCTCTTTCCCCCAAAAATGGTTGATGCAGTGAAGGTTTTTTAAAAGTGAAAAGACAGAAGGGACCTCGTCTAACTTTTCTCCTGATGCTGAGTCTAGCTCACTTAGGGGTTACTTGCCTTTAAAATTGCAGCCTTTCTCATCCCAAGCACAGAGAAGACGCCCTTGGTCTTCTTTGTTGGTGGGACAGTAGACGGTGTTTGAAATAACCATTGTTTGCTGCTATTAAATCGAAATTTAATAAAAAAAGAAAGCTGTTAACGTAGGTCGGATCCTAGCGTCGATAAATGCTTTCCGACTTGAATGATCGAATCGATTCCACTTTTCACTTTGTCGAGATTGGCTTGGTCTTCAGTGTACCAAAGTACAAGATCGAATCGAACCCTATAGGCAGGCTAAACTGTCCGTCTTCATGGCCTCAATAAGACTCAGTATTCTACCTACTGGCCGAATCACTTTCGCAGCACGGAGTATACCTCAATCTTCGTTAGTTCCGTTTCGGCTTTTGCCCCAATTTCCCACTTCCTCGTGAGGCAAAACCTCACCACACTACACCCCACTACACTAAACTTGGGGAGGACCGGCCGCTTTGCTTGTCTTGTATCTTCGGGATACGAGTTGGCAGTCTTCTTTCAGAAAAGGTGAATCTAACAGTATTCTGGAGCAATTCGTTGCCGACTTCGTTTCTAGTATGGCTTTGGCTCTGCCTCTAGCTATTCTTGTCGGCATTAGGGCTGGCGAAATGATGAATCAATTGAATCTTGAAAATATGGACCGAAAGGTCACTGACTTAGCAATAGATGTTGTTAAAGAAAAGATATACTCGAAACTAGTAATTCTGTTTCGAGTATATCGCGATACTACTGTAGATGTGAGCTTACCAACAGGCGCCGGAGGCCCAAGAGGTAATCGAGCGTCTGTTTGATATTGAAGAAGGGTTACGTCCCCTTTATCGAGACGAAAGAGTAAGCTTTCTAAACAATGTTTATTGTGATCTTATGTCTCAGGGAATGGAAAGTGAGTACTTTCTCCAAGTTATACAATTTCTTGGAGCTTGTTGAAGTTCTTTCTTTTCCAAGGTCACGGGATATGCCTAGAAGCAAACTCAAAATAGATCGAAGTCGAAGGCAGATAGAATAGAACTGGCACTAGACATATTGACCACTGGAGTACCGAGAGTTCTTGTTATTGCGTACGGGGAAAGCCTAAAAAAAGGGTCCTCCTAGAATAAGAGAAAGATAATCTCAGACTTACTCACAGCTCTCTCTTTACTTTAAGCGAACCCTGGGGCCGGACCCCTTTTCTTTTTTAGGAAGGAGGGATAGTAGAGATAGAAATCAAACTCGAAATGCATAACTGCGAACTAACATTTTCTGGCATAAGATCAGAAATCCCACTGCTGGCTCGCAAGGAGTAGGAACTCTTTCTCGCTCAAAAGCAGAAGGATGGGATCTAACCCTTCTTCCCCGGCCCGGCGGGAACTGAGGGATGGATCTGTTGGAAATACAGCATTCAAACAAATATAGAATATAGACTGGTCTGTCTTGTGTCCGACTTTTTGTTTCCCGCCCAAGTACATGATACATCGAAGTCAATTTTCTTTTTTTTTCAGTGTGTTTGATTCGTTCGATACCGTAACCTCCATGGTTATGTAGCTCCTATGGGGTTCAACCAATAATAGAAGATTGTTTGTCGATTTTAGCAAGCCAATGCCTTAAGCCCATCCCAGTAGCTCGGTGGTAGAGCGGTCAGCTATTAACTGAATAGTCGTAGGTTCAAATCCTACCTGGGAAGCTCCCTCCCTGTCCCTAGGGGGATATTAAGGAGCGGAGAAGACTATGGGTCGCTCACTCGCCTACAGGTGAGAGAATAAAGAAGAGTTCACAGCTTCTTTATAGCTATTCTTGTTCCCACGAAAGAAAGAGTGAAGAGTCGACATTCACCACAGAACAGAAAGCATAGTCACAAGGGCAAGCGAATCAATTCTGGTGAATGCTTTCTCTTGGCTATATGGTTCATCCGGGGGAGAGATCGAGCTTCAAGAAATAGTGAATGGTCTTATCAATACACAAATGTATAACTCCCCAGGAATTTCAATTGCGCTTATATTCATCACTGTAGGAATTGGGTTCAAGCTTTCCCCAGCCCCTTCTCACCAATGGACTCCTGACGTATACGAAGGAGTGCGGTTCGTTCGAGAAATTCCTACCTCTATGTCATCTCTGATCTGAGGCAAATAATATGCCGACTCCAACAATGCCCGTGTGCGCCGTTGTCCTGGGTGACCAGCCCACAACGTGTCGTGGCACTCACGGATCAAGTTCCTCCGTAGGTTATTCCACTTCGGCGCATATATCCTCCTCTATCATTAGCCCGGTTATTCCCTTTCTTTCTGGTCTAAGGGGTCGGTAAGATAAAGTATTCCTTGAAGGGTGTTCAAAGAAAGGGCACCGATAAGCCATCCTGGGAAGGCTATGGGAATGAAGGAGTGCACCGAGTTGCAGTAAATCAAGGCTATGGCAACAAATGCGCCTTCGGGCACTACTCTTTTTTTCGGATATTTCACTTAATTAATTATAACTTTCTATATATTACTCCTTATTTCTTTCTTCCATCCGCCTATTATCTGACTACCCTTTGTTTAACTCAACAACAGCAACTGACTCTACGCCCGCGCTTGGTTCTCATGCACTAGGGGATGAGGCAGGCAGTTAAAGGGCTTTATTTGGCTCCTGGAATCAGCTCAGGTTCACCCTTTCTTCCCACGTATATTAACGGAATATCTGTGACACAGCTACCTTGTTCACCGAGATACCATTCCCTAAATGGGTCCAGGGCAGCAAACCATAAGCAAGGAGTCAGAGAGGCTCAACAAAGCAGGCGCGTACCAAGCCAGATTGGATAGGCCATTGATCTAGGCCCCGTTCCTGGGAATCTTTCCTGTTCAAGGTCCGTGCCTATGCCAGCGGATAGAGCAAGCACAGAGATTTTGTCGAAACCAAGTCTGAAGTCAACGTTGGCAAGCTGGGATTCGATCCACCCTATCGAGCTAGGGAGGGAAAAATCCATCCAATGACTAAATGCTTTTTCTCTCTCTATTGCCATTGGGTTGTCGCCCGCGTTGACAGATCGAGTTCTCTTCCGTTGAGTAAGTGTATACGAACAGAGCGCCACAGGGCAAAGGTCAACCCTGCCATCAATAAACGGATAAGCAGAAAAGAAGGGCAATGGGAATGAAGGCCATCTAAGCCGGCTACGAAGGCTCTGGCCGTGGACATTCAGGCTATACGCACTAATGGCAACGAAGGCAGGATAGGATAAGCAGGAAAGAATCAAATCCTTGCTTTCATTAACTAGCGAGCGAACCTGACATTGATGGCGCCGGTACATAAGCCAGATCAACTGGATCAGCTGAAAAGCACTCAATCCCGTTGATGGTTCAATCATAGATAGCAATCTTCCTTGAGAAAAATGGCTTAAATTGCCATCTCGCTATGTCTCATTAGGGGACACACAGTATCTTGCTTTCTTCTTGCCTATCGAAGCACGAAATAACTGCGATAGGGAAAATCATTCCACAGAAGTGTTTACTTCTGTAGCATCAATTCACTTCGGGCAAGAACCGGCTCGCCCTCATCTTCCAAGCTCAGACAAAGCCGGAGCCTAATCCTTTCGCTCGGGACGGCTGACTTCATCCACAAGCTTTCTTCGGCGCCTTTGGTATCAGGCAGCAGAAGGGCTTTTATCTGATCCATCGATAGGGCTCTCATGTCTGTCAATCACAGTTGCGCTGTGGTTCAAGGTGAGTGGTCGATGTTGGCTAAGTTCCCCTTTGCTTTCTCTCGTCCCTGTCAGAGCCAGCAATCCAGTCTCTTCTTATCGTCATCCTCCATTTGTGAAGGAGAGCAAAAGACTGGAGTGCATTTACTCTTTCCTCTTTTCCTTCTTATGGACTCCCCCCTTGAGTCAAGCCAGTGGGAATGCGAGATCTCTGCTCTTTCCTTCGTATACGAATCTGACTAACAGAAGCTATCAGACTAGCCTCTTCTTTCCTTACACAACTATTTGTCCAACAAAGCGCTTTTCCTACCTCAGTACACTCGAAACTGGCATCTAATGCCAGAATAAAAGACTTAAATAAAGGGACTAAAGCGGGAAAGAAAGAACCATCCGTTCGTAAAGGGGGTGCCATCCTTCAGTCTGATTCTTTGTCTTTGTGGTAGCTGGCTTTGCTTCTTTTCTTTGCTATTGAATTTGCTATTTCAGGAGTAAGGGCCCTAAGCCAGCTTTCCAGGCAGGAGTGGATGCATACACGCCTTTTTTAGCCTTATGCGCCCTTGGTTGTTTAGTTAGTGCAGTTGAAAACCGCTGAGGTTGCCTTTCTTCTTGACTGCCTTCCTTTCTTGCTATAGAAGTAGGAGGTAAAGGCGAAAGTCTATTAGGGATCTGATGCCGGTAGCTGGGATCGGATCAAGTCAAGCCGTACCAGTTCGGTAAAGAATAAATAAGGTTTTAGGGCGATGGCCGAGTGCTCAAGATTTTTGAGTGAATACTTTTATCAAAGCATAGTAGATAAAGGCGTCTTTTCCTTCAGGGGGGGATAGCACAGGAAAGTAAAAAGGTAAAGCTGAATTGAGAACGCTTCCTCGGAAGCGGTCTTATCTTCTGTTGGCGATCTGATCTTTTCCTGGTTGTGGACGAGACAAAGTCTTCTTAGTCGTTCCGGTTTAAGGGTGATATCTAGAATAAGGAATACCTTTCGCAAGGGCGCCCCCCTGTTCCCGGCTCAAGCTAAATGATACCGGCGCATGGGGCCCTGTGTCTCTTTTCTTTCGCTAAGGGGCGTAGCGTCTTTAGTTGTTGGTTTCAACCCTAGCGCCATCGATTTCTCTCTTGGAAGAAGTCAATGTAATTGTTTCCTTAGTGGGCATAAGAGAGCTTCTCTCTTTCCAGGAAGGGAGTGCCTCCCGGTCTTCTTTAATCTTTTTCCGAGAGTGATCGGAAAGAAGGAAGAGAAGGGGAAGGCATAAGTAGTAGTTTCGTAATCGAATCTTCTCTTTCCGCTATTCCGCTTTTATCCCCAGAATCTCACCAACTCAAGCACTCACAAATGGATGACACGGCTCTCAACTACCACTCAAGCTTGGAGCTCTTTCTCTTACTCTAGCAACCGATGTCATCCCCATATATATATGATGATGTTGGCAACAAGAGAAAACTATAGAGAGGGAAAGGAAGAGAAGATGGCAGCCGCCACTGACTGACGAGAGGGAAAGGAAGAGAAGATGGCAGCCGCCACCAACTCTTCTCGATTTCACGGCCATTCCAAGTAGCTCTCGAAACTCTGCGAACTTCGAAGAGCTCAAGCTCTTCGTGAATATGTCCGCTATTTGGTCCTCTGCCCTTCAAGTCTTCTTTCCTCTATCATTAGCCCGGTTATTCCCCTTTCTTTCTGTAGTCCCCTTTCCATGTCTCCCTCCATGTATGTGGGCGGAATTGCCCTCCCAAAAGGGAGTAGGTTTCTTTTCCTCAGTGCCATCAGTAGCAAAAGGTAGTTGACTCCCTTTCTGTTGGAGGAAGGAAGCATAGCAATAGCAGAATAATCCCTTCTCGCTGTCACCCCTTTAATCAATTCATATATGTGAGAAGGAAGCTGGAAAGAAGTGGACACAACAAGCCTTCAGTAGCTAGCTTCCACCGACGAAGACAGCAAGGCGCAAAGCGAGAGCGAAAGCTTTAGTTTGATCGTTGATCTCTGCTTTTCTGACGTAGAGTTTGCTCTATTCTCTTAGCTAGGGCTCCTAGAAAGCTTCATAGCTACGCTTTCTCTCCTATCGATTAAATAAAGACATCATGCACTAGACACAGAAGGAGAGGAAGCCCTAAAGGCCGGGTCTATGACACGAGCATGAACTGAAGAACGAATTGATGGATTGGGCGCCAAGGATGATAGGCTTATTCGATGACTGGCATTGCGCCGTACTCACACCAATGGATGGCTCGGACAGCTGCCAAACGGATTCCCCGCGGGGGGCAGCCCTATTAGACCACTTCCCGGAATAGAAGACAAGAAGGAAAGGTGCGTAGCTGCCTTCCCCTAGAAGCAAGGCGCAAAGCGAAGAGAGCCCCAGGGTGCGTAGCTTACTTCTTGGGGTGCAAGGGCAAAGGCACATTCAGCCCCAGGGTGCGTAGGCCTTCACAGAAGCAAGGGCAAAGGCAAAGAGAGCTTAAGGCAAAAGATATTTGATTGAATGCTGCGCCTTGCTTCGCTCAACCCGTGAAATGAAGGCGAATGGATGGATGGTTGCCCTCTTGCCCAGTTGGACTGGTTCGGTCTATCCCATAACCGAAGGTAGGCGCCCTTATTCTCAAGGTCATTCCTTCGAGTAGCGTATTAAAGGAAGGAGGTCTACGCGCTAAAGGAAAAGCCAATGCACCGGATAAGAAAGGAATTGACTTGGACTACTTCCAAGGCTTAACGTAAGGACTTACACTTAGAATAGTAATGAAAAGAAAGAAGAGAAATTGGAGTAATGAAAAGAAAGAAGAGAAATTGGATCATCTTTCCCGAGAGAGGCCGCCTTCTCTCAGGCCAGCAGTCTTCTACTTTTAGTTGACTGCTCTATGATGATCCCCTGTTACCGGGCTCTGCTCGCTACGATCCAGTAATAGTGGGTCTAAAGTCAATTTGCCAATGTTTTTCCAAATTAGTCCAACTTCGTACCTTTCCGGCATGAACCGTCAATCTCAGCGAGTGAACCAGGTTTTGGTATTCCTTCTCGAGCTTCTATTTCTTCCGTTAAGGGAGATTCGGGAAAAGATGGAATAGGAAGACGTGTTTCCAGAACGAACAAGATAGGGGTTGAGAAGGGGGAGTTAGCAAAATTGGACAAGATTGGAATGAGCGTTGGAACATGTATTGATGTACCAGATCGGCTAATGCTCCCAGGTTGATGCGATGTATTCCACCAGTTGACTGGAGACTTAATTATTGGTATATCGATCGGTCCAGCACGGATTGAAATGGGAGCCGGTTCGACAGGAAGCTTTTGAAAACGCAGTGCACCCAGGTAAATAAGGAACGAGATGAATACAGAGGTTAAACGAGCATCCCACACCCGAAAGGTGCCCCACATAGGTCTTCCCCGAAACCCCCCAGTCACTAAGGTGAACAACGTAGAAAAAGCACCCATTTCTGTACCGGTTCCGGAAGAGCGAAGAAAAAGGGGATGTTTTGTTAATAGGAACAAAAAACTGTTCATCGCGGTTGCTATATATACGACTATACTCATCCGAGCCGCAGGAACATGTACATATGGGATGCGAGAATTTCCACCTTGTTGAAGATCTTGTGGTGCTACCCGAAGACTTAAATGAATAGCCATCGCTGTTAAGAAAAACCGAGATCCAATGAGAATTTGCGCGTAGCTTCTGGTCTTTGACATAAAGAAAGAAGGTAATAATAACGAAACGGGCATGTTATTATTTGGTCCTAGCTAGTGAACAAGAAAGACATGGATGTATATTCAATACGCAATCAAAGGATTTCGCATGCTTACCATGCGAACATGAGCGCCAAAAAATTATCACAGCCGTTGGTTGGCCGCGCCCCAGCAAGAAAACGTTGCGCTAGCGCGCTCCTATACTGACGTCTCGCGCGTCGCGTATTTATTGTCGTTGGCCGTTGCTTGGTTGCTTGCTGGGCGCGTTAGCGCAGTAGTTTGATTGCCTGATCTACGACCACAGTGAAATTTGCTAACCCTGCGGTCAAATTCATATTCACCCTTGCTTAGTTTTCGCTCCGCTCGTGCGTGGCGCTCCTTGCTTGCGGAGCGGCATACCGAAAAAAGAAGGAATGACTTTCTATATCCTCGGTTGGAAAGTCCCCAACTGGACCGATCCACCGCCGAAATGCCCCTACGTTCGCTACTCTGGAAGACTTCACCCAGAGTAGCGAAAACTCATTCCCCCTCCCTCCCCCACCGCCTTCCGACCCCTTAGAGTACAATATTGTAGTTCCGAATCGCCCGAATGGCTTTTCGGAAGGGGGTACTTCTTCTCGTACCCAGGCGATGGATTTGCTCGCAATAGCGATTCAACGTCGCTTCGGACAGAGCCTCTCCGTCGCGCCGATATAGGATGCACTCCCGTATCTGTCCGCGACTGTTAAAAATGGCGGCAGGGTCATATCCCTCTAAAACCAGGGCGTCCAGAATTCGCCTATCGATCACCGCCTGCGTATATACTTGGGACACCAAGTGTTGATAGTCATTCCAGGAATGTCGCCCCAAAAAGCGAATGTTGAGGGACCGATACAGCTCCCACAATCTCTGGGTTTCGTCGACCATCAAAGGGGGGTTCAGTTCCGGAATTTCCGGCGCCGGCGGTTCCAACTCTAAGGCCCCCCCCCCAGAAGGGGAGGTTGGGGCTGCTCCCTTATTGGGATAGGGACCAAGTCGCCTTCGTCACAAAAGGCACTCAAAATGAGTGAACCCGGGCAACCCTTTTCTGAAAGAAAGAAAAGGATAGCCGCGAGTGTACAAAAAAGCAGGCGACCCGCCCTCCCCCTTTCTAGTTTAGGTGTAGAGGCATGATTCGTGGAACGAATCTCACTGCACTGACCATAGTAAACTCCTTCTCGTTGTACCGAAATAGAGGTCTGATTTGAACGACCAGGTACAGCATCGCATTTGACACCTGAGGAAGGTACAGCCCAACTAAAAAGTACATCCGCGGATGTTACAATCATGCGTAGATGTGTTTTGGCCGGTACAACCACTCTACTGCCCACTATGGCATCTCTGATTCTCGGATCGGAAACGGAAACCCGTTTCCGACGGTTATACGATTCCAGAAGATGACCCAGAATTGGGGCAATTACGTGTCTTAGGGGAGCGAGAGCGAACATCCGTGATAGGAAAACCAAAATCAGAATGAGGAAGAAAGAGATATCGTGATGTAAGTCCATTATTCCTTGCACTGCAAGCCCGATCTCATCCACCTGAAAATTCGTGTAAAAGTTGCTAATTCGACTTTCTAATAGAGTAGTAAGTTCACCTGCTCTGGGAGATAATACCATAAAAAATATATATAAAGAAAAGGGAGAAATGCAAAGGGAGAAATCCGCTTTACTAATTGACTAAGATGCTATCCCGCCGAGCCGGTAATTCGAGTGTTAAGCTTTACAGCTTCCCTTTTTCGACTAGGGAAAAAATGAACTATGGTTTTGACAGACAACACAAAATGGGTCACTCTATCTTCATCCAATCCCGGAAGCCCAGAAGAGCTAAGCTTTCTTTTCTGATCTTGCTTTCTCGCCCCGTGGACGGTCAACAATCACTTCCAATGCCGTCATTTCGAGAGAGTGAACGAGGGCCTTCTTCCCGATCGTAGCCTTTCGAGAGCCAGCCCTATCGACTATCGAATCGAAGAAGGCTGCCTTGTCTCTTTGCCTCGCAAAAGCCATCTTCTTTTATACGATTTTTGCCTTCTTTGTGTTGTAAAATTGGATTCCTCGATAGCGAGCAGCACCAATTCCAGACCAACTTCCATCAGATGGAGAAAATTCACTCACTACGACAGCGCGCGCAAAAAGACTTAAGACAGAGTAGGAGAATGACGAAAGTGGGGCACCAAAAAAAGGAATGTCTGCTACTATCATGGGAGCCGTGTTAAGAAAAGGCACTGAGAACGCCCTTCTTTGGCGATGTCCAAGATCGCAATGGATTTCACTTTGACTCTTATTATAAGATACCGGTCTATGAGTGTTTGGCGTACCTACTTGATAGAGCTACGATCGTCACGGTCAACCTTCTTTTCTTTCGCTACGCTTTGCAACCATAATAAAGGATTGCACGAGATTGAGCTCAAAGCTTCGGTTTTTCCTCAAACGCTATCCCTATCCCATAGGTACAGCGTTTGAATAAATAGAGAACCTTTTCGTCTATATCTGTATGAATCGATATTATGGAATTCCAATTTCTTCCCGGCACCCCCCAAGGAAAATACCGAATTGGATCCCAAATTGGCGGGTTAGTATGAGCTTATCCATGCGGTTATGCGCTCTTCGAGGAGGAATCCATTTTATGAAAGATCCTGGCTTTGGTGTTGGTGGGTCTCCGAGATCCTTTCAATGACCTGGAAGGAAGGGGTCCCCCTCCCCCCTATAGGCTATAGGAGAGTGCGGGCGCATTCCTTCAATTGACTCGATTGGTCAACTAATCCATGAATGGTACGAGTACTCAGACAGTCTGACTAGTCAATGAGTCTATACCTAGACTCTGACCATCTACAAGGGACCCCCCCTAACAATTCTTCTAACCCGGCTCCTCCTAACTCATAGGGAAGATCAACTCGCTGACCACCCGACCCATACGAGGGTGAAAGCGTAATTCAATAGTTAGGCATAAAAGCGAGATGAATATTAGAATATTTGAAAAGAGCAAGAAGACGCTCCCAAACGTCTTCAAACCAAAGACCGGCCAGAACAAGAAACCCCGTTTGCCTTCCCTAGGTCCGTTTTACGAAAGAGCCTGCCCACCTTTGAAGGTACCCAGTTAGCTGACCCGCTACGTGTTGAATGTCAAGTGAGATGAGCTTTCCCTTTCCCAAGCATGTTGAGGAAAGAGATGTGGAACACGTAGCAAGTATGTCATAACTGCCTTTCCTGTGCCCAATCTTTCCCTGCTGAATCGATTGTTGTTACACGTGTCACGAAAAAACCTCGCTCCATGTTGGGCTTGAAGTCTTCCGGTCCATCCGCCCGAGAAGAGATGTTTGCGCGCACCGATCTACTGCCCGATTTCTGAATGATGTATCTAGTGGAGGATGGCTATTGGCGCAGTAAAGCCAAATTCTTCCTTGGTAGTTCCACGGATCCGAACGAATTCGGCTTTCATTTCCCCCGGCTGGGGCACTGAGTTTCTGACTTCTTCAGCAGGCAGGCCGCGCTCTAGGCTAGGAAGGAAGAGATGATCTTTCAAGAAGCTTCTTCTTCATTCAAGAAAGCATCAGTAACTGATTGCAGACCAATCCGGCATTTTAGAAAAGGGAAGAGGATCCGATCGAGTAGGCATGTGGAAGACAAGGAAAGAAAGACAGAGGAGTTGCCGACAATTCATAAAAGAATAATATATATAAATAGAATGGAGCAGTTGAAAGGAAAAGGAGATCTATTCCGTCAGTTTCACTTGAATTAGGCGCTTTCGCTTCTTCGGTTTCCTATTTTTGGCTTTCAAATAGAATGTCTTCTTCTGCTGAGGGGATTGCTCTTTGACGGAGAGTAAATGGACGGAGAGTAAATGTCTGTTTCCTTGACTGATTGGGCAATTTGTTGCCCTGAAACCAGCTGTGCCATTTTATATAGGCATCGGATATTCATCCTTGGGTCTTGCTAGATTGATCTTTTTTAAAATCGATGCATATTTCTTTTGCAGTTATTCTTGACAATGGGGGCTTTCTTTGACAGCCATTCTGTGTAACGGATTGGCCTAATGAATTTAGCGTCCAAGAGGCGCTCGATTTCTTCTTTCACCCTTGCCGTGATCTCGATCTCAGGAGACATCCGCCTGGGCTGGGCGGTTGCTTGTAAGGTTTGAAGCCTGGCTTGATCGGTAACTGGTGTTCGATCAGATTCCTATCAAGGCCAGGCATTTCTGAATACTCCCAAGTAAAGCAGTCTTTTTATTCTTGCAAGAGATTTTAAATTGCTTCGGCCATTTCACTAGATAGGTTCTTACTGACATATGTGGGCCAAAGTTCTGCTTTTGCCTCTAGTTTTATTTCGATCACATCATCCTGAACTTCTGATCGTATGTCGTACAGCTTTGCTGGTGCTGTGGGTGTAAGCCCTCTAATGTCAGCTCTTTGGAAGGCCAATCGAATCTCCGCTTGATTGGCCGTAACTGCATGATCGATCGATTTATCTTGATCGATCTCAAGAAGATTCCCATGTAGATCTATGAAACTACAGCCGAACCAAATGCTTTCTTCTTCATTTTACAGGTCGTTCGGCACTCCATCTCCATACCAGTCTAGCATCACTGACTTGTTTGTGTCGTCGAGGCCCGATCGACTGGTGTCTTCGACGGGGCTTCAATAGGGGCATATTCTGGTACGCTACTAGGAGAGGGCAGACCGTATACCTGGCCTGTAAAATGGGGCGAAGGGCAAGCTTCTGAGCTAGGAGCACTGTTAACGGATCCGGCGGATTATTATTAACAGGGGCAAACTAGACCCCGAGGGCGGACTTACTTCCTTAAACAGGAGGCTAACTAGAAGATGGATATTGCGGAAGGCTAAAAGCATAGCGACGGGGTGTAGAAGAACTCAACTATCAGAATCGTATGCGAGGAAAGTAGAAAATGCATAAATACCAACTGATCGACATTCGGGCATGGAGAAGCAATCGTTATTACTTATAATAATAATATTTAAAAAAGGCCCTTTGCCTTACTTTGCTTGCTGGCTCTAAGCCCCCTCCTTACTACAGTAGCAGTCTCGATTTATGAGGTACCAGCAATGGAATGGAATGGAAGATGCGGGTGGGGGTTCAGTGCTAGGAGCGGATTCAGCATATTTTATAGATAGACGCATGAACGGGGCGACTCTTATCTTAAGGGTAGCCTCTTCCAATAGGGGTCAAAGTTTAAGGCTATTCCACCAATCATAAGTCAGGTAGCGAATTGGCATTACCTTACCAAAGCCTTGCTAAGCAACAAGGCTCAGCTAGGGCACAGGAGAACGTTGGTCGGGGGGGTAAAATAACATAGATTAGCAAACTCATTCGATTCCAGGTTGACGGGTCAGGGGGATCTTCTTACCAGGGATCGATCAGGGATAAAGAAAGAAGGGTTCAGGCCATGAAAAGGGCTAAAGGTGGAAAAGAAAGGTGTAGGTGGGCATATCCATGTTTGGGCACTTCACATGATGGGTAGAGCGATTGGTCTTCCTCTTGCAATCGAGAAAGGCAAATAGACAGAAATAGGTACACTTTTAGTACGGCGGTATGCGAGGCTGCTGCTTCAGAGAGGTTAGCCAAGATGCCGCACCTGCCTTGAACTATGGTCTTCAGCTTTAAAATCCTAGTGAAACAATCTATATCTTTATTGTTTTATTGGGCGAAACAGAGGATATCTCGATCTGCTTTGAGTATTGGGAAAAAGTCTGGTCTTCTGTGCCTTGCGCTCTACCTTAAACAGTGTAATTCATCACTGCAGCAGGCATACGGAGGCTGTGACCATAAACCCGATATTCTCCCTGTTCCTACCTCTTTGACAAGGAAAGGGTATCCTACTATCATTCCTTCTTTTCATCGAAAACTAATGTATAGGAAGGATGATCGGTCGGCTCGGCCAGGTTAACGAGGAAAGGGGGACTGGGCTAGCAATAGCGCTACGAATCTAAGAGCTATGAGCGAACAGACCGCGGAGCTGTCGGGGCCCCGCAGGGACGACCTGAGTTTGAGAGAAAAAGCCTAATAGTTCAAGGTGGCCTGATTCTTCCTGTTATGCCTTTTTTCCCCCTTTGGATTATTGGGAGTTGGCATTCGTGTTTGAGAGTTACTAATCAAGACTCCGTTCGATTAGCTACAGAAAGAGCCGGCGGGCGCAGTTCTGTCCGGTCTCTGAGCCGGCGTAAGACGAGACCAAGTGAGCGGTGCCGTCTAGAGAGCGAATTGAGTTCCGAGTGATTGCTGCTTGGTAAGTAAGTGACTTAAGGAGTGTACGATCAGAGAATGTTAGGTTTCCAATCAACTAGAAAACTTTAGTCTAGCTTCCTGAATCGGAGGTTGCAAGATCATTAAAATATTAATGTAATGGAATTCTTTCGGAGGTCTGAACCAGAGCTAGGCAGCAAATAGCTACCCTTGTTTAATTGCAATCCTTAGCAAGCTGCTTTAGAGACCTGTCCACCTATCTAATCCCTTGTCCAGCCCATGGGAGTCTCATAGCATTCGGAGAAAAGAATTGGCAGTGGTGCTATCCTAGTATGCTTTCTGTCTTCTTGCCTTAGAGCGCTTTGGTTCAGTTTGTAGGATTGCTCTGATTGGAAAAAAAAAGAGAGACTTCCTTGCATCCCATTCCTATCTGTTCTGTGTGCCCTTCATAGAAAAAATAGACAGATTGCTATCCACCCAAAGGTCTTCTTGTCTGCCTAATAGACTTCTCCAACAAGATCTTACTATGGGCACTGTGACATCCATCCAAACATTAGCTATCATGTCAGCTCACAAAGGTCAAAGGAAGAAATTCATGTAAATACTACTAAGGCAGAGGAAGACAGTCCCATAGAGGTCTTTCAAGCGCTTGTGCTGGTCGTTAAGGTTAAAAGGGAACAACTCACTCTCCATGGATTGCTTGGGATGTCCGCTATGTTGGACTCCCTCTCAAGATGAACATAGAATAAATGAACTCTCAATCCGATCATAGAATAAAACTGATGAGTCCCATCCTTCATACTGAGGGCACTGAAGTGCCAATCAATTCCTTATTCCTATCGCTTGTTGCATTCTTTCCCCCTTCTCTCGATCTTGGGTGCTTAGCTCGTGAGTTCTCCTAGTTCTCGTTCTTCTTTTTAGCACTCTTTGCTCAAATAAGGGGCCCTTGACTGGAAATTGATCCTCTCGTAAGGGTATGCGCCAGGGTCAGTCTTCTTAGGAGATCGCCTGATTGCAAAGAAAGGGGTCGGTCTTCCATTGATCTATTGCTTGTCGAAGCCCGGTTAATGACATAGATTAGGAATCACCTTCCATGAAGCAAAGCACTTTATCATAATCGATTCTTTGATGCCTCTATTTCCCGGCTCGATAGAGAGGGCTCTAAGAGCACACTAGTCAAGGATTGCTTTAATTGGGCTTGGAAAGCCTCTCCGCTGGCTATTAATCTCCTATGTATGGCTCTGTTAAGTTAAAGACGGAAGGACTTCATTAAAAGGGGATAGGCTAAAGAAGAGACTTCGAGCGCTTCAACTATATGTTGTAATTGGTTGGCCCCGGGCAGTCTCATATGATCTTGTTGCCGCAAATCTAATATGAGATCGCCCAATTCGTTTTCCAGATCAGTTAGCTGGGCCCCATTAAAAGGCACCTGGGGCTGGGGTTGACCGGCATTTTCTTCGGCTAAAGGAGGCCCGGCATTTCCTTCTGCTCTGCTCGCGGAGCGGCATACCGAAAAGAAAAGCGTTATCGGATTTGAACGACTGAGTAATGTTCTTTTTCATTCTAATACAGTTATGCATAACAACACTCCTCTTCTATTTCTATGCAATTCTATTTCATTTTCATTTCAAGAGCCTTCGATGATGCCTAACCAGGAATAGGAAGCATAAATAGGGAGGTTTAGGAACCAGAAATGGATGTGGATTGGAGGGAACTACCATACCGCCTACTACTGATTGGTATAGGAACTCGAATAAAAGGGACCAGCACCATTCACTGGTAGGGCAAGAAAGCGGAAAGGTTGGGCTCGAGTTGCAGATTGACCCCTTATCCGAGAATAATGATAGGGCATTGATCGATCCAACCCAAAACGGATATGACAGTAACTGGCCCCACCTCGAAGAGATGGAAGGGCGGGTTTCCAAATTCATGGCTCTAATCCAAGCTGGTCTCGATTCGGAACTTGCAAGAAGCCTACCCACGCCTAAAAGCGGATCTCGATCCTCATACCATCTCCAGTTATTGGGCCTAGACGTGAACAACCAAAGGGGAGGATTCTTCATTCTTTCTTCATTGTATTTTCCTCTCTTTCCATCCAAGCAACCTTTTCCCTCTCTTCCCTTTCATTCCAGATCTCCCACCCTTCGTGGAATCCAATCTCGGGAAAGGTGGTTTCGATAGGGCCCCTATGACACTTCTATTGCCGAATCAAGCCGGCCTTCATGAATCTCCGCCCTACTAGAAAGCAAAGGAGGTGGCCAAATAGTAGGGGACAACGTATCTGCTCCGCCTCTATGGGCATAGGTTCGAGTGCAACACCGGAGAAAGAGTGAATGACACCGGATACGAAGTTCTCTATTCCGGTTCTTTCCCTCCCTCTCCCCTTCCATGGAGGTTAGCATCGTTGAAAGACGTTCAGCAATTCCAGCCAACCCTTATTCGATAGGAGATACCTTCCATAGAGACTTGGGCTATCCCGCTTTGTCTAGAAGATCGGATGGATACGGAATAGAAAGGGATAGATGAAATGCCAGCTCTTCCCATCCAATGGCACAGAGAAATAGATAGGAGTTGGTCCAGAATTCGACGATACCAGCAGAAACTTGCTTCTTGCTGGCCGTGATAGAGGCATTCAAAGAGTAGGGAATCGATATGAGGTTGATTCGATTCATTGGTTGTGCGTGCCTCCCCACCCTGAATGACTGGATTTGTTCCAGCTAGAAAGGGCTATCCCAGCCGCGGCTTCTCTCCTCTTTCATTGAGGGAAGACTTGCCAAGTGGACCGCATACTACTGATTGGGAGAGGAACTCGCCCTTCCCCATCCATTTTCGATCTAGATTTCCCGAGAAAAGCAAGTTGGCACAACTTGCCTACTACGAATCGATCTCCCATCCTGTATTCCGGTACTCACGGGGATAGGCCTCGAATCAAACTCTTTCTATCTCGCCCCTATGTCCTCGAGAAGGAGATTGGTTTGGGATCATAGCACGAAATGCTACTTGATTGATAGATTCGGCCCATAGCCTAACTGCTTCGATTCAAGTTGCTGAGGATCGGATACCTATTGATTGGAAAGAGAGGCCCCCACATCCCACTCTTCATTCTGTTTTCCCTCGTTCCATGTGATCAACTCCTCAGGAGTCTGGAGAAGCGGATCCATACTCTTTCTAGATCGGAGAGGGAGAGCTCTATCTCTTTCTTGATCTGCCCACTGGCCGCCGAAGTTCTCGTTCTACCTTTCCAACCAATGAAAGCTATTGAAGGTTGGGGGTCTGAGAAGTGGTTGTTGGCATTTGCCTGCTCTATCATTCTTGATCGATGTGGACGATAAACGGATTGATTCCCACCCGATCTAGTCATCCTCAAAGCTAATGCGTATGTGATAGACTCGAGTCCAGGACAACATTCATTTAAAAAGGGGCACTGCTTCCTCCGATCCTAGTCTATGAGCTCCCGCTCGCACGCTTTTCGGTGGGCAGTACATATGGCAGCCCCTTCGGTCATAAGCTCTTGTCTTCCGGAAGGATGGCTCTCCATCGCCCAGTACATAAGAGTGGGAGTGATTCATACTTGTTCGGATCCCGCCCTACTATTATTATCCGCTCTTTTCCCCTTATTATTATTATCCGCCCTTTTCCCCTTATTAAACCTATTCCCCTCTTTACTTCTAGTACGAGCTTGAGCGCTAACTTGCTTTTCTGGCAGTAACCAGTTCTATACATCTGCCCTTCTCAAACCAGGAAATCCCATCTATTATATACGTGCCAACAGCTATACGGCGGGCAAGAATTCGCCCTTAACACTAACTCCCTTCGAGACTCTATTCTTCTACCTTTTCCGCCGCAATAAATAAGAGGCAGTGATACGATGCAGAAGAGGGCTTCAGCAGTGATACCATGAATCAGAGGCTTAGTCCCGGACTCCCACTGCCGGACTCCTCTATCAGTATCAGTGGGAGTCCGGCAGTGATAGATTGTTTTCATTAGGGGACGGGGCTGGCTTGAAGCGCTCATTATTGTAGATTTCATTCGCCCGTTGTCTTTGAACAGAATCTAGGGCTTTACTTCTTATTTAGAGAGGGAACGGCAGCTTCTTAAACGCCTTATCCAATATAGGGGGGAGGGGGCTAGCAGATACGTAATTGAACCAAATCGTGACTCATCTCTAACCAGATCGTGACCCTCTGGAATGGGAGGGGGGGGGGAAGGATTTGATTGCAATTGAACCGGTAAAGAGAGTGACAGATCCGACTCTCGTGACAGATCCGACGATTTATGACAAGGAACTATCGAAAGAAGACCTATTTATTCACACACCTACTCTTTCTTTGATCGGTAGTTTAGAACTTGCTTCTTCTTCCCTCACCCCCTACCAGCATCAGTATAAGAAGTAGTAGTATACGATTCATTCCTTCCATCTGTGACTAATACTCTCTCTTCTTCCCTGACCAGCATTGGTACGAAGAAAAGAGTATACGATGGCTAGCTCTTTAACCAATGATTCCCCCTCCCTATGGTATGAATTCGTTATGTGGCATACACCCCATACTAAACCAATAAGGGCCGATTCAATAGGAAGGTTTTTTTGGACCGATCCCGTGAAGAGGCAAGTTGTGAGATGCCTTATCTTCATCATTCTTTATGTCTTACCAATTCTCATCATTATTTATGTTTTGCCAATCATTACTTCATCAATTGATTGGAGGGGTGAGCTTATTGATCAAGGACCAGTAGGGAGGAGTTCGACAATAGAGGCAACTAAAAGATTCCTTACTTCAAGTTTCGAATTATAGCATGGTAATACGTACATAATCTAGCACTTTCCTCTCTCTTTCTGGCCATTCCTTGATCAATAAGCTCACCCCTCAATTGTATGAATTCGGCCTCGTTGTAGGCAGCCTGGTCCATGAGGTAGTCTACCCGCTTTCGCGGATGAGCAATATCCGCTTCTGGTTGTTCGATCAACATACGTAATAGAACATGCTCTTGATTGAGAATCTCTGGATTGCATAGTTGCTCGTTAGTTACGATTTCTTGCTGATTGCTCATTCGCTCATTACTCAGGACTCCGTGCTCATTATTTACGACTCCTCGTTCATTCCGCTCATCAGTTACGACATTACTTGAACAAGGAAAGGGGTTCTTATTCTTTTCCATTTCTTTTTATTCTTTTCCATTTCTGCCTGGCCCTGGCGGCTCCGACGAGGCTCCAATCAATAATAATAATGGGGCGCCTTCTTGCCTTTAGGCATAACCCACTCGATTCAAATCAACTCTATTCCCCACCTCAAGAAATAAGAATCTTGAGATGCTGGTAAGGGTCGGATTCTAATGTTCACAAGCGCTCGGATTCTAATAGTAGGCGATTAAAGCTTATCCCTTAATAGTAGCGCTCTGATTGAATGGTAATGAATGGGGGGAACCTACCTATAGAATGGTATAGATTCGGGGCTTGTAGCCACTATTACTATTAGACAGCCCCATCAGGCACTGATACACCACTATTGGGAGAGAAGCCTACCCGGGTAAAGGGAGGGAGGATTGCGATAGGGAGCGGAATGCGGCAAGAGGCCCACGCCATAGGGTTACAACTCAAGGGATTGGTAAAGGGAGTAATGACTAATCAAGGATCAGCAAATAGTAGAAGTGGTTGGATCAGCTTTATCAATAAAGGGAGCAGGAGTTATGTATTAGTAAGCCCGGATGCAACATCATTTGCCGCCCCATATCCCCCGATCTGCTTCGTAGCTCCGATCACGGGTATTGTTTGCAGTTCCCCGGACGGCATGAATGTGGGTGGGCGGAAAACCTAGTATACCCTTCTTCTAATAGTAGGCGGCTACACCTGGTTGAGGTGGGTGTTAACCGGCGGAATAATAGTAGGGGAATTCATAATAGTAGGGGTTGTGTCTCCAACCAGCCACTGGGGATGAGAAAGGTGATGGAAGGGACGGAAGGGATGGACTAAATGAAAGGAGATGGTTGGCTCGTGATCCCCATGGGAGAACCTGTTATTGGAGTGGAAAAGCCAGGCTCGACCTTTGATAGGGAGAGCAGGTGCAGTAAGCGATAGCGAACACACCTCACCCTATTGAATGAAGAAAGGGCGATCACCCCTATCTATTATTATTGTTGAGGCAACGGCATCGATAGCAGATTTAACGACATCGAGAAGAACAATACCGGATTTCAGGTTATGGATTGGGCAATAGGTATCGCTCGACATGGATAGATACAGATTGAAGTAGAATGGCTGCTCCCGGTAATGGCCAACCTATCTATCTAAGCTGCTCGCCCCATGCCCGCTCCCTGATGTCCGGGTAGCGGAGGCTCTCTCATGCTCTTCTCTCTGCCCCAATGTCCGAAACAGTAGTCTCCCATGTCCCCGTCTTATGCCCGCGAATTATTGACGGGACGAGATAGACTAGACTTATGAGATGGGATTAGATAGAAAAATGTGAGCATGTGACCTGTGGTGATGAGATAGGGATAGATAGTATCCATCTCACCCCAGCTCCAAGCAACGTTTATTTTCTAGTCTAATTGCAGCGCTTCGAATTGAAGGAATTCATGAAGGCTGGGATGCTGAATTATTATTATTTAACCGGGGCTCTCAACATCCGGAATAGGACCTTCGTCACTAGCACCTTTCTGGTCCTGCCCATACCCACTTCATAAACCCGTAGCCGGTATTCGGAATCATTCTGAATCGGTGGTCCTACCCGCCGAAAGCCTAGTAGTTCCCTCACGATTCTGGGCATTGGGCTAATCATCCGACATTGATGCGCATGCGATGCCACGATTCACTGGCACCTGTAACCTCTACCAATCTTTCCATCAGAGAAATGATGAGAAGCAGATCGATGTCGATCCAGTCAACTATACGTAATAGCTGGAGCATGCCGGCAGGTGCCCCCGAGGGCCAAGGATTCCCAAATCTATGGTAGGTGCTGGAACTAATAATAATATACGGGCGTTCTTGAGCCTATTATTAAGGGAGTTACTAGTGACTCTCTAATTAATAATAGTAGGGAGGCTCAAGTCGTGTCCTATGGTTCACCAGATCAATGCTTCATATTCCTCAGGTTCATATTCATTTCGTAGCGGGCGAGACTCGGATAGAAATAGATCAATCTGATATTAGACCTAAAGCAAGCACCGGCTTCCTGGATTGGATGAAGATAGACATATAGAAAGCGCGCAGTGAGGTTTCTTTATGGGTAACCAGTCTTTACTTAACTCGACCCAAGCTTGACTTAACCCAAGCAACAATGCCCAATAATTCCCATTTCTTTCTTGGTTGGACCAGCCCTACCGGTGGTGAATCAGAGCTGGTTGGTAGCCCTCGTACCTCGAAGATGCCTGGATTGCTAAGCTGCAGGAGGTCAGAAGCAGGAGGAGCGGGAGGGGGGTGGGCATAGGGATGGATGGGCAATACGAGACATAATGATTATGGTCGAATCGGTGCTGTAACCGGGGTGGGTGAATCGCATCGATTGCATCAACGACATGATGATCGTAGTTCGAGGTGATGCTCGGCATTGGCATCGTTTAATGTGATTTGCTTCTTCCTTCGATGCTGCTTTTGCCCTTGCCACTATAGAGGTAGGGGCCCTTAGGGAGCGCTGCCTTTGCCCTTGCTTTAGCCGCCTTAGCCTCTTCCTCTGCCTTTGTTTCCTACCACGCCATGCCGCGGGTGTTTCTGCGGCTGGGTCTTGCTCTCGATCAACTGAGTAAACTGCTTCTCCTCCAACAGGATTTCGTGATAGCCCGCCTTACAACAAAGGGCTCGGAATTACACACGGCAACTCCCCTACTATTTATAGGCCGCTACTTTCCCTTCCAGCAGATCTAGTCTAGCCCGGTCAGCCGTCCAGAACTCGAACTGCCAAGTAAATGAGTGCAAGCACGGTTCTGTACCTGGTTTTGTTGCAACTGAAGGATATGAAACTATGGGATTCTCCTTAGCTTCCACTATGGATGCTTCTGAAATGGCTGCTTCAACTAACAAATCAGAATCCAGGGGTTCTAGGTTCTTCGACAAGATAAACTGCTAGGTAAACTGATGCAACTGCTACCTTCGCTGGCGACGCTTATTATTCATGGTTAGGGTGCCTCTGTCGGCTATCTTTCTCGAACTGAAAAGGGGGATGGTCCGAGCAGGTCGATCCACTATAGAAGGATTCACTAAAGAAGGGCCGCGCATGGGTAATAGTTGGTAGGTATGGCCTTAGGATTATACGTGGGTTGTTTTTAAGCACATCAGTGCTTGAGGGTTCAACGGAATTTCCAAGTCTTCCGCAGTTCTCCCATAAGTCCTTCCAACGTAGGTTTATTAGGTTATCCCTTAGCCTAGCTCTAGCTAGTAGGTGCTCCCCTAGTAGTATCTCATAAACATAGGCTGCTGAATCGACATAAAATAAAGAGTCCACTTCTGCTGCATCAACGGCTTCATCGAAAGGCCCCCTGCTACTGGATCGGATCCCGCATCAAGGATTTTTGAACCTGTTCATGCTGAAACCTATTCCCGTACCTATCTCCTTCACCGGCTAGGGTCCCTCAATCAATCGATTGTTGAAAAAGATCAACTCCTTTCTTAAAGAAGAAATAGACAAGCATAAAAAAGAAGACGGAATACCCACTCTTTTTCATTTCATTGCCTAAGAGAAAAACATATCTAGCTCTATATTGTTGCTGCAAAAATGACAAAGGAATTGCGTATATAATCGGGCGAGTAAGTGTGCTTAGATCAATTATAAAATACACGAATAAGAAGTCCGCACCCAACAATAGCGCCCTCTTAGTTCTGTATATTCAGGAACAGGGCTATCAAATGGTCGACTGCGAAAGCCATCAGGCAGTCTGTCGCTTTTGACCACGTATACTTTTTCGATGCCCTCTATCGGCGATCGTTTGACGGACTACTTTTGCGATGTCTGTCACATGAAGAAGCTCAGCAAGCCTTGCGAGAAGTACATGCCGGAGTTTGCGGGGCCCACCGTCTGGAGCTAAACTCCATAATCAGCTCAAAGACCTGGGAAAAAGAAAGGTCAAGGTAAGGCCGATTTTGCTCGGGCCTACCTCGATCAGTAGCACAATCTCGTGCCATATGACCTATGGAACTTCACTTCCTTCGCCACCTCCTTGGCACACGTGACGGTTATCACCTCTACCACGTCCTCCTTAACGTCCCTCGTTACCTCGTGGGCCTCCGGCGCCTGTTGAGGCTTCTGCTGGTCACCTTTACCAGCTCCATATCCTCTACCGAATCTCCTGCGACTTCGTCCTCCACCATAGCCTCTTCTCCACGGCATATTTTGACTCTTACCGGAGCTTCCTTCATTCGGTTTCTGGTTCTTGGCTGAACCAGTAGGTCAGCAAGGCTGCGCTCAAAGCAATACGGTATGCTGCTTCTACGCTGTCCAGCGAACACACTAGGAAATTTGCTTGAAACTGCTCAGAAAAAGTAGAATATTTTCGATTGTCTCCCTCCTTCACTCTACATCGTAGAGACAATGGGTTAAACTCCTCCATGTACTCTCGCCGCCGACTGATTCCAACCTTGTCTCAGATTCCACAACTTCTTTAATAAGTCAGCTTCGACATCACCTGGTAGAAATGAATCCTTAAACTTACGAACTTCTTGTTCTTCGTAGCGCTTCTCCTCCTGCTCCCTCTTCTGTCGTACATGTGCCCACCATAAGCCTGCCTTTTTGTTTTCTTCAACTTCGTGGTAGTTAAACGTACCCGCTCCGGGTCCAACATCTCTTCCAGTTCGAAATACTGGTCCATCGCGACCTGGTCTAAGGGTCTAAGACCCCTATATTGAGTAAGGGGGGTCTCCGCTTCCATAAAAGTTAGGGACCTCTACGCTAGTCTTCACAATGACTCCACTTCCCTAAGTATGTGCTCCTCCTACTGCTTGCACCACATAAGGACTGCTCCCACTACTTGAGCCCTCGCTCTCTTCGCGTTACGTCTTCTCCTTGGGGCATTCGGTCGCCCTACCGAAGCTTCTGACTCAGGCCTCCCGGCCTGGCCTCTCTGGCTCGACTATTGTGTTTCGGGCATTTCCATTCCCAGCGCTTCACAACTAGCTCTCTGGGCAACTTCGGCTGCATCTTCCCTGGCTCGCTGCGCGGCACTAAAGCGATTTCCGTCAGGCCTAGTAGGCCTAGCGATGGGAGTGGTTCTATCGAATACCCAGACACTCGCTACGATACTTCAAGTCCTTGGCTGAAATGCCAAAAAATTATCTGTTGACATGGGCGAGGGAGTGACTACAAGCCCGCTCAGACTTTTTCGAGGTGAGAATGAGCCCATTGCCAAAACCATTGGGAGATGCTGAACTTGGGCAGGTTGCAGTATCCCAACTAAAAAACCCGCTGGATATTTCTATCCCCAACCCACACGATCAACTATCTTTCCACTCGGAGACCCACTTTTGCATTAGATCCTGAGCCAGGGTGGAAGCACCACCAACTATATGAGTTGCCCGAGCACCAGAATCAGTAGTTTGCATGGTTGTCTGTCTTTCATACTCCCCGAAGGGCTCTTTCGCCACCAAGAAGTAGTTGGACCCGTATAACCACTATCCCTATTGGATGTGGGGACGGAGCAAGCAGTAACTATTAAGCTGGAACCGGCGCGCTTTCTATCCAGTTAATGTGCCAGCTCCGATACCGTTCAAGATTGAGTTTTTGATTTCGTAAGTACCCTCGTCTGTGTGCCCCTCTATGGTGTACCTGTGTGGGTTGAACCTTCGTATATCCTCTCTCTAAACCATTGGTTGGGGGGCGAGATTCAGATTTTATGTTTGCCAGATTCCGATCCATATGCAGGGACGGAGGAAGCATCCGAAGCGCACCCCATCTAGGGCACTACCACACTCGGATTTACGGACGAAATCGTATAGAATTGGGGGCAAAGCGCACGGAGCAAAGAAGGTCTTTACAAGCCTTCTTTCCATAGAATTTGATTAGTTTTACTCTATCTGATGAGAGGTAGCAGCATCTCGGCCAATTCCAGGGTTCACGGCATTCTAACGGGTTACTTTATGTTCCCCCGTTGGAGCGAGTCACAATTCCGATTCCATTTGAACGAGCATTCCTACCAATTCCATTTGGAGGGGTAGCAGTAGATCCTGCCGATTAACTCGGTCCAGCAGCTGTTCCGGGTCCAGTACCATAGTAGACGCACTCCCATGAGTTGACTAAGCGGATGTTGCACCAGTAGACCAGATCGGGATAAAAATAAATAGCCAGTGTACAAAGTTCTAAATCCTTTGGACGATATTCGGATGGAGGTCACCTTGATTCACGGTTTTTGCTCTTATCAACAATAACTCCTCCCTTGCTTCTTAGGTCGTTCAATTTCTAGGCGAGGGATGAAAGAAGCCTGCCTGGTCACACGGGTGCAGAGGAAGAAAAGGGCCGCTCGAAGTCAAAAGCGCACGAGGGTGTCGCGCTTCCCGATGGACGGGCACTCCGATAGGTCAACCGCTATCGGATCCCCAGTTCAAAAAGACCCAGTTCCAATCTGCAAGACGCATAAGGGGGTGGATGCTTTATATGTATGCCCTTCCTTGAAGCGGTCAAGTCTTTCTTTATTGCTCGATTCGGCTTGATTCGTGGAGAGGTGTCGCTGGGTGGAAATGGGCGATGAAGGTAGTTGAGAAAAGCGCAGAGCTTTTTCCTTATTCAAAAGCTCACTAGTAGTCGCTTAAGGCAACAGGGAGGCCTTGAATTCTTGGTTGTAGGGGAGCCTCCTCAATAATAAGGTGCGAGTAGCTTCTCTCTTTTCTCATTGAGTCGGATGAATCGAGGGCGTTATAGCGCCTTCTGATATAGTAGGTTTAGTCTCAGTTTCCTTAGGTTCATTTGGGTATGGAAAGAGTTTGATTAAGGCGGAGGCACTTGCGGAAAGGCTTACAACTAAAGGTGCAGGTTTGATAGGTCTAGTTGAGTTCTTTGTTTATCAACCACTCTGCCAGTCGGCGTTGGCTCCGCTTGTGACTGACTTTCATGAATTCCATCTCCCCAGGATCCGCGATGCCCTGGACGTCTTTATACCTGCTTCTTTGACTTCAGCGAAATCGCTGACCTTCGATCGCTACTTTGACGTGCCTCTTTAAGAGCCTTTATCGCTTTAGCTACTAAATACGGCACGTCAAACTGTGATTGATATCCGACTGCCGGTGTCGGTACCTACGACTGTGGAATGCTTAAAATATGTTATTAAAAGAGAAACTCAAAGTCAAAACGTTCACTTTGTCTTGCACACTGACTTCAATCGTATAGAGATTTCCCGCTGTCTGTGTCGATACCAGAAACTACGACTGAAACCTAGACCGCTAACGAAGGCTAAGTGATTGCCTACTTTCTATGTCCGGAGACGCTTACTGCACTCCTTCTTCTGTCAAGGCAGGCAGGCTCAGTCAGGATGTAGTCAAGGAGGTAGGCTTAGAGCCAGCAATAAAGCTAGCAAAGACAGCTCTACCGCGAGCGAGTAGCCTTTGCCAAAGAAGGGCGTTGAGCTTACTTGTTTGTTGCCTTGCCAAAGTTAGGGGATGTCAGGAGTGAGGGAGTGAGATAGAAGTTTCACAGTGAGAAGTCTAAGGGTAAAAGAGAAGTGTCAGAGTTCGAATAGAAGGTAATAGAGTGAAGGTTTCTTACCTTAGGAAAGGGCACGAGAAGAGGAATGGGATCGATGCAGTTGCCCAGGCATCCAATGCATTTAGTACAGCCCTGCCTATTCATTCTATAGGGCGAGTGACTTTATGGTATCCACTACTGGTTATCCAACCTTTTCTATCTATCCTTAGAAGTAGGGCGAGGGTCCGCAAGAGATTCACACCTTCGGCTTCCTTGCTCATTCATTGAACTACCGATAAGAGCAGGAAGCACAGCGGCAGCGGAAGCGCAGAGAGCCTAGCGGAGCGAAGCGATCAAGCAGGAAAAAGGAAAGAAAAGCAGATTGACGAATCATAGGCAAGCTAAACAAGCAAATGGCGGTGTCATGGTGGTGGTTTGATTCTTTCTGACTGTGAATCACACAATCAGATATACATTGAATACTACTATCCATGACCAGTATTTAAATTACGTAATTTGATCATGAATAGCCCCTTTGGTGGAGAAGCCGTTGGCCCTACCCCAACCCCTGGTTGTACTGTCAACCAGTGTGAGCAAGGTAACCACGCACATGCGCCTTCTGATAGTCATTCTGTTGGAAGACGCACGCACTTCATATTGCCTCCGCAACAGAGAAAGTACCTCTGCAATAATCAACAAGAGAGTCTTCAAAAGACTCCCAGCCAAACTGAATCACAAGTCTTCTAACTTTCGATAACCTTCGGATAGTGTCCCGGATAACACCGACTCACTAGACGAAGAGGTGATAAGGCTGTCCGCTAGGAGGATGGAATCAAGGTACCC
>NC_142600.1:80190660-80193160 GCF_041222555.1 Hakea prostrata | reverse complement strand
TCGTTCTAAATTAGTATTGATTGGAATAAACTAGACAGAGCGAACAGCGTGCCCATCACGACTCCTAGCAAGAGGACAGCTCCTACACGAGTACTATCTTGAAGGGTCTTCCCTTCCTGCCTCTCACCCGAGAGTCAGTCACTCCACTCGTTAACCTACTCTAACGGAAGACAGAAAGGACAGCTAACAGCAACAACGGTAATGGGCAAGAGAGAGCGGGAAGCAGGGTTTCCACTACAGAACTATCTGACCGGTAGATGTTTTTGAAACATTAATAGAACAGGAAGAGGAGTCAGCTTAGAAGAAAGAAAATAAAAAGGAATGACCACCATCATAATGATTCGATCTTTTATAAGGTTTCTTTTGAAACGACTGATTCTCAGTATCACCGTACTTGTTCTTACTCGTATTCTTTTTGAATGTGACTGGGGCTTTTCTTTGGAAGCCGCGTTCTTTGCTCCATTTCAACACCACTTAGTGGATTTTTTCTTTCAACAATGGATCTCTTTCCGTCGGAGGCGATGGAAGTGGTGCTAGCTCTTCGAAGCGACCGCAGTGGGATCTCAACAATGTCCCTGCTGCTGAGCCGGAGTCTGCCCCCCCGTCGGACCCACGGGCGGTAGAAGACGAAAATCTTCGTCTCCGCCAAGAGAATGCGGAACTAAAAAAAAGACTGTGGGAGGAGCGAAAGCAACTCGACTGTAAAGGAGAGGGGCTGTTAAGGGCTCGAGCAAAGCGAGAGGGGCTGTTAAGGGCTCGAGCAAAGCGAGAGGGGCTGTTAAGGGCTCGAGCAAAGCGAGAGGGGCTGTTAAGGGCTCGAGCAAAGCGAGAGGGGCTGTTAAGGGCTCGACTGAAAAGGAGAGGAGCGAAAGAAGATCAAAACGGTCCTGGACGAGGCGGAAAAGAAAATCGACGAAGATCACCAACGAAAGATTGATCAAGCAGCTGAATTGAGACATTCTCAAGATCAGATATACCGGGAATATAAGATACTATGCAATCAGACGTCCATTTTACAAATGGAAAATGAACGTCTAAAAGAACGAATCACTCAACTCCAATTTGAACAGGATAAGATTCGATTTAAGCGGGAGGGGGAGAGCGAATAATCTTTTTGAAGTGAAGGTCGTGTACAACAACCAACACCGCACAAGCGAAGGCAAGGTTGGTTCGATGACCCGAAGCCAAAAGAAGAGAAATTGGATCATCTTTCCCGAGAGAGGCCGCCTTCTCTCAACCTCCTTCGGACCCTCGGTAAAATTATAAATTGATCAAATCACTTGATCTCCCGTGCTGTGGAAAGCTTTACGAAATGGATTGCTTGCTTCGTTGCAAGAACGGATCTTAGCCAGACGTTGACCGGCCGCGCGGGACACTATCGTTCCTCGAATGCTTGGCACTTTGGGCGCTGCTTTCTCGATCTACTATCACACTTGAAGCGAGGCAATCCATTACGTTAAGCCTCCGAGAAGTCTGGCTTTGCTCTTCCAGTTCGTAAAGGATCAACCACCAATGGGTTACCGGCCGCGCAGGCTCTACTGGTCCTCGGCTTCTCAATCTCTTTCTTTACTCGAAGAGCGGCAAACTTGAGACTGTGATTAGGCGGGGACAGGATTCGAACCTGCAGTCTTCAGGTCATGAGCCTGATGAGTCGACCAATTCCTCTACCCCGCTTCTTCCCCTTCTCTTTCTTGAACTATTCCCACCTGTGCCGGGTTTGGTTGGTTGCCCGAAGGGCTATCTGATCCGATCAACTGCGTAAGCCGTAGCGCGCTAGCGCGCGTACTCTTCCTCTATGAGCGAGACTCTATCCAGATCTATGGATCTCCCCAGCATCCAAGCGAGACTCCATCCAAATCTGCCACTCGTTGGGCGACGCCTTCTTTTCTATGAACACCCCACCACTGCACTGAATGATGAACTTTGCCAGTCTTCGCCTCCGACCCTATTTCCATTCGAGAACACACGGTCAAGCCAAGCCCTTACCCGCCGCTACCATATAGTATTCATCTCTCCTTCGTCTGGTCGAGAAGGGAGGGGAACTGGACCGTGACTCTTCTATTACATTACATTACGGAGAAGTCCATTCTCGTCATGATCGATCCACGTCCTACCGTAGTGCCCTCCGAACCAGGCTTGCAACGCTTACAAAGCTAGCTTACTAAGGTGAAGGAATTTGTAGTAGATTGCACGAGCTAGACAGTCAATCCAGCCGTTTTCTTGCTTGGTGCGCTAGTGCGCCTGACTTATATATAAGTAGGCGTTTTCTTGCTTCCATCCGCCTATCAGCTCTTTTTAACTGGCCTGAAGCTTAAAGACAAATGGCCATAGAGAGCGATGAACTCATCAGACAGCTGCCAGTTAGCCTTGCACTTCCTTATTCACTCTTGAACTACAAGAATGCGGCGACTCTTGACCGTCATGCTTTGCTTGATCTCCTGCGCCCTGATAACCAATCAGCTAGGGCGCTCATGGAGTTGATTCTTTGCTTGGGGCCATC